>NC_034176.2:40360034-40660034 GCF_002021735.2 Oncorhynchus kisutch
TAGACTTCGGGCTGTTATCCTCCCACAACCTTAAAGCCATCAACCTAAACTTTGCCGGTTTATTTAATACAAATGAGTGAATGTAGGTTAAACTAAACAAGAGGAGAGCGCTAGCAATGCTACAGTATGTGCAGGTAGAACTGCTAACTAGCATGGCTAGCTTGCTTTCCAACAAGCTAACCAAGTTATCTTAAGTCTTGCAGTGTGGGCTAACTAGGTCTCGATAGCGAGCCTTGTAATGCTAGCTACCACTGGAGACTGGTATAATTTTAGACAAATTCAACTCATAGCAAAATCGTTCCTTTCAATCAACCGTTCAAATGTATTTATACTGAATTTGGCCTGCTTTTGGATTACTATTATCTGGGACTATAAAACCGGCCCATAAAGTGAAAATGGTATCAATAATCTTGTGGAAATGTTATTATGAAACGAATTACTCTTGTATCGATCCATCCGTATGAGAATGCCCCGACTCTTGTATTTGCTACACAGACAGACATCAGACACAGATGGTACAGAGATGCTAAGGCAGCACAGGGTTTATTTATTCGGAGCTGCAGAGCACAGTGGGTTTGGCTTTACATTCTGTACACTCAGCACTGTAATGTACAACAATAGCAGGAAGAGATCCTCCCTCGTTCTCTCCTTTTCATCCTCCTTATCCTCTCTCTCTCTCTCCTCACTCTCCAGCCTCCACCACCAGCCAAATACAGTGTGTGTGTGTGTCATAAAGAAACAAATCGATCATGAGAGAAACAAAGTGCAAACATTTGTGTGCGAGTCATCTAGAAGATCAGGCTAAAGAGGAGGCACTTCTGATTTTCAATTTGTGAAATGATTTACGAATAAAATAATAACTGGCCAAGACTAAATGTGTAAGTTCAATTGTTTTCTGTAAATATTTAGTCTTCCTTAAAATAAGACATCAAATTCTAAAACCAGAGCTGTTCTTCCCTGTGGTTCGAGTGTGTTGGAAGGCTTCCCATTGTGAGGTGACATGTGGTCCCTTTACCAATTCCTCTACCAGAGCCCCGGAACCTCAATAGTCTAACACGGCTTCCTCTCCTTTATCCGCACTGGATTGGTTAAAGCTCCTTTCCTGTAGAAAAAGGTCATATGTCTTCCAGGATTCCTCACCTTTCCTTTAGGATCAGTGCAGCTGAAGAAAAGGAGGAGAGAAAACTTCCCTGTTGAGACTATTGAGATGCACCCATGGTCGTGATGGCAACACAAACACAAAACAGCACTGGCTCAATGGAGATTACAACATTTACATCACAGTAATATTACTTTAATGTCTGAGGTAAAACAATAACATCTTTACTGTAAAAACATCTTAATTGGTGTATAAATGGTGGCTTACTGGTTTGACAAATCTACTTTTTCTCAAGGTGGTGCACTCTTTGGGAAAAGTGCAGAAAACAAGACAAGTATTGTGGTTACAATTCTAATAGCACAGTTGTGTGTGTGCGTGGGGGGGGGGGGGCAGCCTGTTGTATGCAAACACATGTTTGATTGTGACTTAGGTGTAGCATAGCTGCTGCCTCAAGTTTAATATGTGATTGAATAAAGACCAGGCAAATCCACCCTTCCTCCTCCAAAACAGATATGGCAACAATAACACAAATACATAACTGAACTATATCTTTGGCCTGAGGGTATACAAGGCAATATGCACATTGTGTCTTGAGGTTGGTGATGTTGTTGGTTGCATGTACGTTTATAAGTGATTAGGGGAGAGGGAGGTGAAAAGGAGAAAGAGACAAAAAGAGAGAGGGGGGTGGGGGGAGAGGAATAAATGAACAGAGAGTGCATTTGAGTGTGAATGTGAATTTATGCAAATAATTTGATTTCTTTAAAAATAAAAAATAAACAGCAACAAAAACCCCATCTTGTATTTCCTGTGGTCTTTCTCAGACAGTGGATCCCCTGAATTAGCTAGTTTTTTCTTATTCATCAACACAGTCAGTGGCTCTTCTCTACTCCAGCGATCCTGAAGGTAAGTGAAGTCTCTGAGCATTGTTTTCAAAACGTCTTTGCGTTATTGAAACGTCCCTCCAATAATTCCCCATGGGTCTCAGGTCCGGGTCATGGTCAGCATTTCCCCTAGACTGACCATGGGCTTGGGTTGGGTGCCTCCGGAAGACTGACAGCTGGTCAGGCCAGGTGTAAACCAATCAGCAGTGGGAAGATCCTTCCAGCTCCTCCTGTCTGTGTGTGGTGCCACACAGAGCCATGGCCACTAGGGGGCAGAGTTTGACATGGAGTCCACTGAGTTCACACTGCAGGAAGACACGCGACTGTTGGCGATGGACACCTCAGGGTGCTGTAGGGTGGAGAGAGAGAGAAAGGGAGATTGTGTTATCTCAGTATCAGTGTGTGGATGTAACTGTGCAGTGTAAACTCTGTGTGAGACTGAGTATGTTGGTGTGTGTGTTTGTGTCCTCACATGTCTCCTGAAGATCCTGTCCAGCAGGCTGCGTCGGGGAGGCTCGGGGGGTGTGTTCCAGTCCAGATCTGGGGTTCTGGTCGCCTGGGGCCCGAACACATTCAGATCACTGAAACACTCTGTGTCTATCATCTATACACACAGAGACAGAGAAACAGAGAGATCGTGTAAGGACAGTATTTGACTGCCACTGACTGACAAGACCACCAATTATTCAGTCTTTCAGGTTACCTTGCAGACTACCTCTCAGAAGAGGCCAGAGGAGAGGGAAAGACGTCCCAGTTAGTTCACCCACCTCGTGCTGCCATGGGATGGACACGCAGCCTGTAGAGAATTTGAAGTAGAAGTCGTTGTCGGTTTGGTCCAGATTTACTCCCTTGACTGTAGAGAACTGCTCAATGTCCAACACATCCTTACAGTACACCGCCCGGGGCTGAGAGAGAGAAGAAACGCACAACGGGAAAGAGGCAGAAGAGGAAGAAGTATGAGAGTCTTTATTTGGAGTAGAGGTCATGATCCCTGGTCTAAATAACATATTCACCCATTCATGAATGCAACGGATTGAAACAATTGGAACAGTTGGTTGGTTCCAATATTACAACACTTCCTGGTGTTGTTTCTAGAGCTGAAGCAGGACAAGAGTTGCCACCCTCCTCCTCCTCTACTTACATCAGGTACAAAGGAGGGCTCCTGGATGCCTGCCTCTAGTCTCTTAAAGTTGATGTTCCTGAAGAAGCAGTGAGCCTTCACCCCTGTTGACCCGTCCGTTGTACAGCCCAGCCTCTGCTTAGGATCTTTGGTCAACAGCTGGAGAGAGGGGGGGAGAGAAAGAGGGGGGGGAGAGAGCGACGGGGGCGAGCGCGAGACGGGGGGTGGCAGGAGAGAGCGAGAGCCGGACGGGGCGGGAGAGAGAGAGCAAGAGCGAGACCGGATGAGAGAGAGAGGGAGAGCGAGACCGGGTGAGAGAGAGAGCGAGACCGGGGAGAGAGAGAGAGAGAGAGAGAGCGAGACCAGAGAGAGCGAGACAGGGCGGGAGAGAGGGAGCGAGACAGGGTGGAAGAGAGAGAGCGAAACGTGCGGGGCAGGAGAGAGCGAGACGGGGGGCGGGAGAGAGCGAGACGGGGGGCGGGAGAGAGCGAAACGGGGGCGGGAGAGAGCGTAACGGGGGGCGGGAGAGAGCGAAACGGGGGGCGGGAGAGAGCGAAACGGGGGGCGGGAGAGAGCGAAACGGGGGCGGGAGAGAGCGAAACGGGGGGCGGGAGAGAGCGAATGGGGGGGCGGGAGAGAGCGAGACGGGGGGCGGGAGAGAGCGAGACGGGGGGCGGGAGAGAGCGAGACGGGGGGCGGGAGAGAGCGAAACGGGGCGTGAGAGAGCGTAACAGGGGGCGGGAGAGAGCGAAACGGGGGCGGGAGAGAGCGTAACAGGGGGCGGGAGAGAGCGAGACGGGGGGCGGGAGAGAGCGAGACGGGGGGCGGGAGAGAGCGAGACGGGGGGCGGGAGAGAGCGAGACGGGGGGCGGGAGAGAGCGAAACGGGGGGCGGGAGAGAGCGTAACAGGGGGCGGGAGAGAGCGAGACGGGGGCGGGAGAGAGCATAACAGGGGGCGGGAGAGAGTGAGACGAGGGCGGGAGAGAGTGAGACGGGGGCGGGAGAGTGAGACGGGGGCGGGAGAGAGCGAGACGGGGGCGGGAGAGAGCGAGATGAGGAGAGAGAGAGAATAGTGGGGGAGAGATGATAGAATGTACAGTCAGTCATTTTCAAATATCATGAGCTCAGCTACTCAGGGTGACTACCAAATACAGCGTGCAGTTCCTGATGACACTAACTAAGCCTACGTCTTGTCAATCAATCAATGGTCTCTCACCACTCTACAGATGGCCTGGGTGTCCTCTGTAAACTTGTCGCTGTACTCCTCCTCTCCCTCCTGCACCCTCTTCTCCACTTCTTCCCTCTTCACTCGTTCTTTGCGTGCGCGGAAGGGTGAGCGTCCGGCGGTCATCTCGTAGATGAGACATCCCAGCCCCCACCAGTCTGGACTCATCCCATAGCGCTCGTTGTTGATCACCTCCGGAGCTACACACACAGCACAGTACAACAGGTTTAACGATAATATTTTCGTATGGTAAAAAATGTGTCAGGTTTTGTATTCCGATGCATTAGAAATGAGAAATTAATTTTAATGTGTGGTAATAACATATGAAGGTAAGGTGGCTTACCCATGTAACCCACTGTTCCCACTCTGCCTCGTATGGGGTCCCCTTCAGGTACTTTGATGGCCAGGCCCAGATCTGAGATCCGGATGTGTCCTATGGCACAGGGGCAGAGAGGTCAGGGGTCAAAGATCAGTCCTATTTAACAGAGAGCCTCGGAGTTCAAATGTCCTAATCCCAGTAGTTAGGCTAGAGGCAACTCACCATTATCATCTAATAGAATATTCTCTGGTTTTAAATCCCTGAAGAAAGAGAAAAAAGTTCATTTGGGGCATTGGACATTGGGACTAAAACCAATACATCATGTGATGACATCATGTGATCTCGGGAGACATTTGTATAGTGAATGACAATCAGAAGAATCCACTGCTAATTTTTCTAAATGTAGGAGTAGGTAGTTGCCCCCATCTGATCCTAGATCTGTTGCAATGTGAACCTAGATCTGTGTTAAGGGAAACTGCTATGATAACAAGCTGCCACCTGTAGACGATCGATTCCTGGTGTAGGTGGTCCAGGCCACAGCAGATCTGGGCAGCATAGAACTGGACCCTGTCCTTCTCAAAGCCTGGAGTCCCCATGCTGTAGATGTGGAACTTCAGATCCCCTCCATTCATTAAGGTCAGCACCAGACACAGAGCATCTTTGGTCTCATAGGCATATGCTAAACTCACCTATAGAGATTGATGAGAGAGAGATTGATATGAGAGAGACAGAGAGAGCGATTGGCGATCGAGAGATTGACGATCGAGAGATTGACGATCGAGAGAGCAAGAGAGAGACTGTTGAGAGAGAGAGCGAGCGACTGACGAGAGAGACTGACGAGAGAGAGAGAGAGAGAGAAAGAGACTGACGAGAGAGAGAGAGAAAGAGAGACTGATGAGAGAGAGAGAGAGAGAGACTGATGAGAGAGAGAGAGACTGATGAGAGAGAGAGACTGATGAGAGAGAGAGACTGACGAGAGCGAGAGACTGATGAGAGCGAGAGACTGACGAGAGAGAAGGAGAGCGAGAGACTGACAAGAGAGAGAGAGAGACTGATGAAAGAGAGACTGATGAGAGAGAGAGACTGATGAGAGAGAGATAGACTGACGAGAGTGAGAGACTGACGAGAGCGAGAGACTGACGAGAGAGAAGGAGAGAGAGAGACTGACAAGAGAGAGAGAGAGACTGATGAAAGAGAGACTGATGAGAGAGAGAGAGACTGATGAGAGAGAGAGAGACTGATGAGAGAGAGAGAGACTGATGAGAGAGAGAGAGACTGACGAGAGCGAGAGACTGACGAGAGAGAAGGAGAGAGAGAGACTGACAAGAGAGAGAGAGAGACTGATGAAAGAGATAGACTGATGAGAGAGAGAGAGAGAGAGAGAGAGAGAGAGAGAGAGAGAGAGAGAGAGAGAGAGACTGACGAAAGAGAGAGACTGACGAGAGAGAGACTGACGAAAGAGAGAGACTGACGAGAGAGAGAGACTGACGAGAGAGAGAGAATAAAGTGAAAGTGTGTGGACATGTATTGCGTGGTCATGTATCCAAATAATAGGAAGAGACTCACAACAAATCTGCTGTTGACCTTCTCTAGTATTTGTTTCTCATTAAGGGCCATGGACTCTCCTTTCCTCTTCTTAATTCTCTTCTTCTCCAGCTTCTTGCAGGCATACATCTTCCCTGTGGCTCGCACCTGGCACGCACACACCTGAGAGAACACAAAGTACTATATCATAGGCCAGTTCATCTCACACACACAATTCTCTAATAATTCTCTAAATGGAAAATTGTGCCTCACCTCTCCGAATCCTCCCTTCCCCAGTACTCGGTACTGTCGAAACGTGTCTTTAGTTATTGGCTGTCTGAAAACACATCTCACAGTAAATAACATAGTACCAGGCACAGAGCTAGAGAGTCTCTGCACATAGGGGGCGGGGTGCTCTCGTGGGGCCCTTCTGACCAAATCAATTAAATTCATAGCTGATATGGCCTATGATAAACGCAAATTAGGCATCATCACTAGGGTCGTTAACAGTTAGTCTGCAAAACATGTTTTTTACCTGTCACGGTTACCGGTCTAGCTATTGGTTAATTAGCATAACTAAATTGGAGCGTGTGTAATTTCATTCGTTTGTCATGCATCTTATTTTATGAGACGCGCACCGCATACTAGAGCCCTGTACGGGCATCAATTTAAAGCCTACCCATAGGCCCCTACCCTACCCAGGCCCGATCGCTTCTGACAAATTTAAGGCCCGGCCCGGAATGAGAAGCAAACTTCCTCCAGTAGTAAATCCATTAGCTGCTTCTCTCTGTCCATCACTCACTCCCTGCTCACTCTGCACATGTTCTGCTCATGGTGGCTCCAAGTCTGTGAGTATCCATAGCAACGGCTCCACTTGGGCCGCTCTGCTGAGACCGCAGTTCAGCCGTCAACGGATATTATTATCTCCCGTCTTATATTTGACGAGGTTGAAGCGCTTCTGACACCATGTTGTGATCTTAGTCAGATATGACTCTATTGCGTAGCAGAGCACGAGCAAATAGGTCAGCAAAATGTTTTTTTTGTTAGTGATCAATTTAGTGATACCCTGCCCGGTCCTAACCCGGGCCCGGGTCGGGTAACAGAGCTCTCTACCGCATATAGAGCCTAGTTTGAGCACGCAGCGACAGCTCACACTCGCAGCTCCTCAAACATGTTCTTATGAAGCCCAGTCAATGCACAACATTTCTACATGGAATCGCGGGTAATCACAGAGTGTTGATGTCCACTGATAGAGAATCCCAGCTACCTTATTTATTTCTCAACTTTATTTCTCAACTTATTTGGCCAACCAGCTGAGCTGTAGGGCAGTCTGCATGTTGAAAACAGGTACTTCGTTGTTTGCAATATGGATGTTTTACTTCATAGCCTATTGATTCAAAAAAGGTGGCCAAAATCCAAACTTAGAAATGGGAATGATTTTGTCAAGACTTCGTCAAGATGCCATTGAAACCAGCATTTCTCTCCTGTTCCATTTAGTTTCCACATCAACTTTCTTTTGCGGTCCAGAGGCCAAAGGCACAGCCCTAGTCATATTAGCAAACCTTCCTAGTAAGGTATCTTTAGATTCTTCCCTCTGTCACATGCAACCGCTCGCAGCAGAATGCGCTTTAGAATCTGTTTTTCCCTCGAATTGCTTCCTGTCCCAGGCCAGCGGGCCCCTCAAGGGGGTATAGCGACAGACAGTTTTCTTCTCAGAAATCATTGCACACGTGATAGAACAACATTACATGTACTGGGATTTTGTTTACCACCATGCTGGATGCTCATTTCCTCGTAAAAATAACAAAAGTGCCTGGGATGGACGGTGACGCTGTTGTGCCTATCGCGGCTCTCAGCTTTAAAGAAAGCTTTTACTTTGCTTTGTGGTAGGCGACGTCATCGTTGCGTGGTCCCTACGCCGGTCGCACCCGTGGCCCCCCAAGCTAGCACCGTGCCATTCAATAATCACTAAAAACAACCGTTTCTGTTAGATTTAGTTTAAGCAGCACATTACCTCTCCAGCATCTTCCACTGTAGGAAACGGTCAAAGTACATGCTGTTTTGGTAGTCAGAGAAGGGAGCTCGTCTCAGGTAGTCATGGAGAGCCCTGAAGAACAGACAACAAACAAAAAGGTTAAAGCCCTGAGGCGACAGACAACAGCTTCAGTTGCAGTAAGAGGGAAGCCAGCTGATGGTCCAGTGTGTTTGCGCTTTAGCCAACTCCTCTCCGTGTTCCTTCATTGTCTTATGCAACCTCATCCCCAGTCTCTTGCACACATTGCATATACACCTGCTACACCAACCACTTCCTTTCTCCCACTGTTACCAGTGTGCTAATGAAAGTCACGTTTGACGCTTCGAAATGGCAGCAACTTGATAGAAATGATAGGAGAGTTGGCTTCAGCACATGGGGTACGGGACGAGGCTAGCGATAAGCTAAGGTCAAGCTGTTTCTTCACAAGAATATCATAGTTGACAAAAAGGAGAGAGACCAAAGAAAGATTCCCTTACTTGCGACAGTCACTGAAGATCTCCTTGCAGGGGTGAAGTTCCAGGTTCTCTCTACACTGCTCAGCAAGGCTCTCTGCTGCCTCCACACACTCTGACGACTACACAGGCACACGCACACAGTCACACACACAGTCACAGTCACACAGACACAGGAATTAGTGTGGTAGGCCTGATCACTGACGACGATGAGGTCAAAGAGGTCAGTGACCTGGAAGTGTGTTGCCAGGACCGCAACCTCTCCCTCAATGTCAGCAAGACAAAGGGGCTGATCGTGGACTATAAGAAACGGAGGGCCCGAGCACGCCCCCAAATATATTGACTGGGCTGTAGTGGAGCAGGTCGAGAGCTTCAAGTTCCTCTTTATCCACATCACTAAGGAATTAACATGGTACACACACACACACACACACACACACACACACCAACACAGTCGTGAAGAAGGCAAGACAATACCTCTTCCCCCTCAAGAAGCTGAAAAGATTTGGCACGGGCCCTCAGCTCCTCAAAAAGTTCTACAGCTGTAAAGCATCTTGACTGGCTGTATCACCGCCAGGTATGGTAACTGCTTGGCAGCCGACCGCAAGGCGCTACAGAGGGTAGTGTGTATGGCCCAGTACTTTACTGGGGGTTAACCTCTCTGCCATCCAGGACCTCTATACCAGGCGGTGTCAGAGGAAGGACCTAAAAATGGTCAAAGACTCCAGCCACCCAAGTCATACATTGTTCTCTCTGCTACCGCATGGCAAGCGGTGCCGATGCACCAAGTTTGGAACCAACAGGAACCCGAACATCTCCTACCCCCAAGCCATAAGACTGCTAAATAGTACCCAAACTATCTGCATTGAACCCCCCATTTTCACTAACTCTTTTAAATCAAGGGGGGGGGGGTGCAATGCGAATAGTCTGGGTAGCCATTAGATAAGATGTTCAGGAGTGTTATGGCTTGGGGGTAGAAGCTGTTTAGAAGCTTCTTGGACCTAGACTTGGCACTCCGGTACCGCTTGCCGTGCGGTAGCAGAGAGAACAGTCTATGACTAGGGTGGCTGGAGTCTTTGACAATATCTAGGGCCTTGCTCTGACACATACAGTGGGGGAAAAAAGTATTTAGTCAGCCACCAATTGTGCAAGTTCTCCCACTTAAACAGATGAGAGAGGCCTGTAATTTTCATCATAGGTACACTTCAACTATGACAGACAAAATGAGGGGAAAAAAATCCAGAAAATCACATTGTAAAATTTTTTATCAATTTATTTGCAAATTATGGTGGAAAATAAGTATTTGGTCACCTACAAACAAGCAAGATTTCTGGTTCTTACAGACCTGTAACTTCTTCTTTAAGAGGCTCCTCTGTCCTCCACTCGTTACCTGTATTAATGGCACCTGTTTGAACTTGTTATCAGTATAAAAGACACCTGTCCACAACCTCAAACAGTCACACTCCAAACTCCAAGACCAAAGAGCTGTCAAAGGACACCAGAAACAAAATTGTAGACCTGCACCAGGCTGGGAAGACTGAATCTGCAATAGGTAAGCAGCTTGGTTTGAAGAAATCAACTGTGGGAGCAATTATTAGGAAATGGAAGACATACAAGACCACTGACCACTTTCTAATTTTGTCTGTCATAGTTGATGAAAATTACAGGCCTCTCTCATCTTTTTAAGTGGGAGAACTTGCACAATTGGTGGCTGACTAAATACTTTTTTGCCCCACTGTATCTACCTCAATTACCTCGTACCCCTTCACAGCGACTCGGTACTGGTACCCCGTGCATATAGCCAAGTTATCGTTACTCATTGTGGATTTATTCCTTGTGTTATTATGTTTCTATTACTTTTTAAATGTTCTCTCTGTATTGGGAAAGGCATGTAAGTAATCATTTCACTGTTAGTCTACACCTGTTGCTGACGAAGCATGTGACAAATACAATTTGACCAACAAACATGTTATATTGCTCCAACAGTTGTTTCACCCATCGACATTCATCAATCCTCCCACAGAGACTTCACTCACCTGTTTAGTGAGGAACTTCCCAATAATTTCACCTCCTCTGCTTTTCCGTTTCTCATCAGGCGCCAGCTCATAGTCATCCTAAAGAACACTGCGTCATTATACACTTATACACACAGTACATCATAATATAACAATAGCGCCGAATAAGATTTGCTTAATGCACTATCGTAATATATTGCCCAGCATAATTCAACCAATGGAATAGTCCCAAAAGTGCAAACCGCAATCCAACTGGCATCCTGGGTATGCAAATCTAGTATTTGAAAGAAAACACATACTATTTCGACCCAGGTGCGACTGGACATACAATACTATTCCATTATCAGGGGCAATGTATGGACGAGATCATGTTTTGAATGACATTATTGTGTGGCTACCAGTGTTGTGGAAACATGCAGCATATGCGACTAGACCAGCATAGTGTGGACTGCCTTGAGTTAAAATGATCAGTCATTATCTATATCCTTAGCAGCTACAGTATTTATCAGCCAGGAGTGAGAGAGCACGGAGCGGTACAGCATTGCCAGGGGTCGTGGCATAGCCTGTTAATCCTTCACTCCCTGATCATTCTCTCACCTCTCTATCCCCATTAGCATTCCACTACACCTGCAATAACACCTGCTAAATATGTGTATGTGACCAATAGAATTTGATTTGATTTAGCCTGTCGCACGCTTCCCAGTCAAAACAGTTTGCGCATATATTATGATGAAAGCTTGTGACGTTTTTGTTCGTTTTGGTGTTTGTCTGTTTTTTTTTTAGGCTTGTTTGAGTACACAACATAGATTTTTACAATATAGCCAATTTTGACTTTGTGGCTGGGGTGACAAGTGGATGAAGTGTTTGTTGTCATTCAACGAGAGACTACCAGCTTTCATGCAATTTCTTCACTTGAGAAACACTGCTCCAAACATTTTAGGTAGATGTAAAATTGCGTGACTAAAAACATCGAAATTGATTACAGATTTCTTGATTTATCTTTGACTTTCTTTTTACTATTTTGAGGAAGGTCTGTCCCTCGCACTCCTTGCGTACAGACGTGTGTCGCCTAGCTGAGTTCTGCTAGGATCAAATCATGTTCTCTCCACTAGCCCACCTGACCTGAAACACACAAACACCTCTTTAACCCACAATCTGTTATTAACAGACACTCTCTCTCTCTCTGACACACACGCTGCCTGGGACCCCATATGTGACCCTATGTTGCCTGGCAACCACAGTCAACACGGCAGGATTCCTTGAGGTCTTTTAGTGTCACAGTGTGTCAGACCAGCGTCACCAGATCCCCCCCGACACACACACCTAGAGTTTCTCTACTATAGTGGTCTACTCTGCTCTGAGACACAGACAGACAGAGAAAGAAAGGCGTTGGGTGAAAAGGCCATACTTCTGCCATTAGATCTGTTTCTCTGGCCTGTGTGTGTAAGACTTTCCTAGTTAAATAAAGGTTAAATAAAAATAGATAAATAAATAAAAAGTCTGCCAAAAGGCCAACGGGGCGTCTCCATTTCCCTTCGGCTAACCCCTTCGGCTAACAATTGGGTGGCTTATTCTGTGTGTGTGTGCGTGCATTTGTGTCTTACAATGCAGTATCTTGCCAACAATAGCAAGTCAAAATTGGGCAGCAATCACACATACACCCCTCCCTCCTGCACTGACGTCAGAGGAAACACAGGGACCCCCAGGCGCATTCCTTCTGCTGTTACATCTCTCCCTCTCTCTCTCTAGCTACTGTGCTCTTTTCCCTCACTAACACCCTCGTTTATACATTAGAAGCACATGGACACACTCACAAAAACTACAACACACAAACTTTCCTTTGGACATTGATCCTACCCGTCCATCAATTTAGCAACTTTCCAAATGGCCCAACAAGAGTATTTGGGTGATGGAAGCTAGATATCTAATTTCATTATTTCAACAGGTTCGCTCTCATAAAATCTTCAATTACCCTCAGATCTTTCTCCAAAAATGCATCTGCAGCTGACCCATTCTTGTTGGTGCACATATGTGGCGAGGGTAGTTTCCCTCAGAGTGTGATGGTCATTTTTAGGTTGGTGGGAAGGGGTGAAAACGGGAGGGGGTCTGACCAGAAACAATCCTCTCATTCTGTCCAGTCACATGCCTACGGTGATATTTTGGGCTTTACTCAAAATACTTAAATGTGTCATGTGCGAGGCATTCCGTCTAGACACAAGAAAACGGGGCAGACGGTTCGGGGGTTACTATTGGCTTCTGGTTACTATTGGCTTCTGGTTACTATTGGCTTCTGGTTACTATTGGCATTTGATTCGGAGTGTTTCTTCTCTGACGATTAGAGGCATTTTCACATCTAAAACCTGTAATCTGGGACACTGTGTCTAGACAGAGTAAAGGGAGGAGGCTGCTATTATAATCACTACTCAATTTGATTGTAATCTCTCAGTCAACTGAACATGATTAGTGCTGTTTGGATGACTGTTTAATCCAAGTGATGCATTTAGAAGTGTGTGCGTGTGTGTGTGTGTTACCATGGCGTCCAGTAGGTGGATGCATCGCAGCAATTCAGGTCTGGTCTCACAGTACAGGCGGAACAGCAGTCTGCCGATGGGCTGCTTCTCACACAGGCTCATGTAGTCCCGATCTGCCAGAAACACACACAAACTAGTATCAGGGCCTATCTGTAGAAATAACACACACATTTGGAAAGACCCAGGCACGTTTACAAACACTTACAATACATGAACCGCACAGCAGCAGCGTGACACACATGTAATACTTGCACCCACACACAGCCGTTTGTTTTACTATCCTTGTGGGGACTTCTGGTCCCGACTAGGATAGTAAAACGAAAAACACACACCAACAGTAATATACCGATGCTGTTGCCCAGCTCAGTGCACTGGCTGATGTGGGGGAAGCGAAGGATCTCCTTCCATTTCTTACTCCTCCCTTTCCGCTTCCCTCCTCCACCTACAGAGAGAAAGAGAGAAAAGAAGGGATGAGTGGATGAGAGGAACAAGCCATTTCACAGAGGCACAAACACATACGGAAACAGTATGTGAGAAAGGAGAGCGAGAGAGAGAGAGCTCTGCAACTGACAAATTAGTTCAGCTCAAACTCTTGAGTGTGTACATGTATCATTTTTACATAACGTCTCAGCTTCTCTTTAAATCCCTTCTCTCTTTCACTTTTTATTCCTCCGTTTTCTTTTCTTCCTCTATGTCATGCTCCGGGGAATGTGGCCATCCCGAAGCAGAACAGTGTGGGTGTATGTGTGTGTAACAGAGAATACATCCCGGCCAGTCCGATTCCCATCGGAACACAGAGCTTGGCCAAAGCATATTCTATAATACTGAATAACCATGCATATATTCCCAGCACACACACTCATCAATATCAGAATATTAGCCATGTTTGATTCTGAAATGTTGATAATGATGGTTTCCCCTTCCCTTTCTCACACTCAGGATGCCTTAACAATGAGAGAGATGGAGAGAAAGAGATGGAGAGTGAGGGAGAGAGAGAGAGCGAAAGCTACATCTTTAAGCAATAATCGAGGAATGCTCCAACAAGGACGTCATGTGTTTGCCTCTCACTGTGTGTGTGAATGTTTTAGCAGCTTTCACATCCCTTCCCCTTTACCAAACCCCAACTCTCTCACACACTGACTGCTGCCACAGACCTTCTCCTCAGGCCTCTGTCTGGCCTGGGTTACATAATGGCCATGCCTCCTCCCCTCCCCTCCCACCTCACTGATCTGACATTGACTGGATAGGTGAAAGCTATGCAGTGGAACCCTTGCAGAGGGAAGCCTTTCAGGAACAACTCCGAGGCATAACTAGGCCCCAGAGATTTTCCTGGTTGGGTCACATCATCCCCAACCATGGGATATAATGGAGATATAACTCCAACAAGTCAAACCTATTACTGAATTATTAACCCTGACCTTAAACATTCTAAAATGACTATTGGGTATTAGCAACAGTAACTGGGACACTTTATTTCGTTACTTTATTTATTTATTTTTAATTTGGGGAGGTTATTATTTATATATATTTTTTCTCACCAATTTAATATGCTAATTGGTAGTTAGTCTTGTCCCATCGCTGCAACTCCCGTACGAACAACTGGAGAAGGTCGAGAGCCGTGCGTCCTCCGAAACACAACCCAGCCAAGCCGCACTGCTTCTTGACACAACGCCTGCTTAACCCGGTAGTCAGCCACTCCAATGTGTCAGAGGAAACACCTGGCGACCGTGTCAGCGTACATTGCGCCCGGCCCGCCACAGGAGTCGCTAGACAAGGACATCCCTGCCAGTCAAACCCTCCCTTAACCCAGACGACGCTGGGCCAATTGTGCGCCGCCCCATGGGTCTCCCGGTCGTGGCCGGCTGCGACAGAGCCCAAGAGGCCAACTGTGACATTTTTACCCAGAGCACTTCCCTAGTTACGTTCAGACGTTAGAGAACAAAAATACATCCCTTTATGATTCAATGGGTAAAACAATGAACGATGAACAAGTAGACATGTAGAGGAGAGAAGAGGTTATTTATTGTGAAGGGTCAATCTCAGGTCAACGTTATGTCTAAATAGTGGCCCTCCACCCTGTCTTTCAATTCAACACAATATGTACTTGACCACAATACACCTTCTTCCTCCCTCTGAATCTAACCTACTCTGTCTCTCTTCCTCTCAGTCGCTCCCTTCCTCCAACTGTTTCTAGCTCTGTCTGTCTCTTCCCTTCAATCGCCTACCTAATCTCTCCCTCTTTCTCAGTCTCGCTCGACCCTACGGAATCATCACTGTTACATGCTGACTTCTGGTCAGTGACTGAACTGCACTTCTGCTTTCATGGCCAATCAGTGACCTCTTTCCCTGCTACTGACCAATCAATTACCTCCTCCTAGGATAATTTAAGGTCACAGGTTTGAAAACATTTTGTTAACAAGACTAACAACCTTCCTGTTGTTTCCTAGTAGAGAAAATACATTCTGGGTCAGCATTCACATATCTGGGGCGAAGTAAAGGATGGTGCATTTGAATTGGGGCTGTTGAACTGTACTGCATCATTTAGAGTTTGTACTCAGTCGATGCACACTTGTCAGGAGTCAAATGCATTGTGTTTTTATTTAGCATAACAGTTGTTCCCCCTGTAGAGAATTGGAGCACCATATTTGCCACATTGTTTTAGCTAAACATGTCTAGGGACCATATAAATAGATGTCGAATTCTACGGTTAGGACAATACAAAAGGAACCAGAAACGCACCCTTTAAAAGTAATTGAGAAAACTACTACACTGATCAAAGCACAATGAACACGAGTGTGTCTGTGGGCAAATGAAACTCTGTTTGTTTCAGTGCACACCACTGAAACAAACAGGGACAAAGTCTACAGGAAGAAACAGGCTCAGGACTGCTCCCACAGAGGTGTGTGTGTGTGTGTGTGTGTGTGTGTGTGTGTGTGTGTGTGTGTGTGTGTGGTGTTTTTAACTGCATTTTAACTGCTTGGCAAACTCGAGTAGTACCTATGTCAGTGCAGTTAATTGTTAGCAGTAACGGACAGTCATAGAATCTCATCCAAGAATTCAGGCGGTGCTATAAGACTTGCTGACAGGACTTAAGAAACAGCAGAACCAGGGATGAACATTTCAGAACATTACAAGCATGCAAGTACTTCCAGCGAAAAGAGCCCAAACTAAATGTTGGGTTGAGGGGCGGCCATGAATTCACTTCACAGATTAAAAACATAATTAAAAACAATAACCAAGTCAGACAAAGAGACTCGCAGACTAGTGCTGAGTGATAAGTGCTTTTTTGAGGTTCGGTTTCAGGTCGACTATTTAAAAAAACATTAGATGCACTATGCATTACGTGGTTTGAATATTGTATGGTAGTGACTGCCCATTACTGCTTATCACTTATTAACCATCCTTTACTCACATTACTTTAATAAAATATTTCAGTTGTGTATATTACATTTGTTTTATTTGATGACCACTACTTCATTCCAAATCTTAATCTGACTGCTGAATACCAACTATCACATTTTTAAGTAGCGATATTGTATGTTTTTCTGTCTCTTCTCTTCCTCTCTGTGTCTGCCCCACACAGACCGGACAAGTAGAAGGTATGGATTATGGGCATTGTAGTTAATTATCAGGTTTTCTGCTAATATTGGCCTGTTGAAGCCTACAACTCCCTACTACATCACACAGTTCAGACTTTCTTATTTATCTCTAGAGAAACTGCGCGTTAAAGCTCACGGGAAAAAAAAAACGAACAAATAGAATTCAAATAACTGATCTGATGTTGGTCAATTAGTTGATGAAGAAACAAAAAATAACCAGCATTTTTGTTAAATCTCTCAGCACTATCACAGACAGGAATACATTACACACTAAAGTGTTGACAAAGACACATTAAAGACATTACAAGTATAATTACAGTGTAGCTACAGTGCCTTCAGAAAGTATTCACACCCATAGACTTACTCCACACTGAGTTACAGCCTGAATGCAAAACGGATTACATATCATTTTCATCTACCATCTACACACAATACCCCGAATGAAAAAGTAAAAACATGTTTTTAGAAATGTTAGTAAATGTATAGAAAATGAAAAACAGAAATATCTCCTTTACATACGTAGTCATACTTTGTTTTTCATTTCCCAATGATGGAGACCACTGTGCTCTTGAAAACGTTCAACATTCTAGAAACGGTTTTATACCTTTCCCCAGATATATGCCTCATCTCGGAGATCTACGGACAGTTCCCTTTGACTTCATGGTATAGCTTCTGCTCTGACATCCACTGTCAACTGTGGGACCTTATATAGACAGGTGCATTTCTTTCTAAATCATGTCCAAACAATTGGATTCGCCACAGGTTGGACTCCAATCAAGTTGTCAAGGATGACCCAGGATGATCAAAGGGAATCGGATGCAACTGAGCTCAATTTGGAGTGTCATAGCAAAGGGTGGTGAATGTTTATATAAACAAGATATTTCTGTATTTCATTTTCAATAAATTTGCTTAATGTGTAAATACATGTTTTCACTATGGGTATTGTGTGTAGATGGGTGAAGAAGAAAAAATATTTCATCCATTTTGAATTCAGGCTGTAACACAAAATGTGGAATAAGTCAAGGGGTATGAATACTTTCTGAAGGCACTGTATATGCAATTACAGCATGAAATTAAACTACATGTAACTACATGGTAGCTGTGTAACCAAAGAATGGTCTCTTTCTGGGAGCACATTCAATTCTCTTTTACAATAACAACCTAGCTAGGAGTCTGTATCAGTCAATGCTAACTACTGTAGACAGGAAGATTGCTTACCCTTACCCATGATTAAATATTCCATCAACTCTGCAGTGGATTCGTAAGCTTGCTGATAAGTCACTTCCTGTCTGTCTGTGAGTGTCTTTGAACCTCTCCTGCTGTCTGGGCCATAGTGGGAGCATAAAAGATGACCCCATTACTTCCACATGATTTATAATTCTGTTACTTCCAGGGCGGGCGACCATAGCTGCTTAATGAAGGAGAAACATTGACATGAACATTCCAAGACTGCCTGGAATGGAATGCATCTGGCACTTTGTGATAGTGCTAAGCTTTTGTGGAAATATGTGACACTATAATAAACAAATAGGTTCAGATTTATAATCATAGTATAATGTTTAAAGATGTCCTCCAGCAATTGTTGTTGAAACTTTCACAGTTGAAAAGCGATACTCCAAGTATAAGTACAGTAAAGTACACACACTAAACGATAAAAAATTTTTTAGACAACTGCAAACTTCTAGGAGTAGGGCATTCAAGGAGTTAGTCTGATGGGAATCTGTGATGTCATCGGCCTCCCCTCTCGTTTGAGGTACAATAGACAAGCAATAGAGAACAAAAGAGGAAAGCCCCCCCCCACCCAATTATACTATGTCATGACATACCTGGACCACCTACTGCCTTTTACTAAGTAAATCAGGTGTTAAATGAGGTGAAAAGGAGACTGGAGTGCCAGTAAGTGAAGTAGAAACCCTTGGCGAGCACAATGTCTGGGTTTGTTACTGCTTTCTGTTTGACAAGGTTGGCTTGTAAAAGTATGAATAAAGTCATAAAAAGTCTTGTATAAACTTTCTTTATCCTCTCCCCTTTCTCTCTCTCCTCCTCTGTCAACACATTCTGTCAGTGTATCACTCCCTTTCTCTCTCTCTCACACACACACACACACACACACTTCGGTCAGAGTTCATTGCGTACAGGAACCCGTCAGTCTAATTTGTTCCATGCGGACTACTCCCTTTGTTTCATATTTCTGGTTTACAGCTCTGACATCATCAACGTGAGCAGAGCAAAGTAAAAATTCTGTCAGAGAGAACTACAGGTAACTGACAAAATAATGAAAACACTTGAGTAAATGAGGGATATAAAGTACATTTAAAGTAGGTTCCACACAGGTGTGGTTCTTGAGTTAATTAAGCAATTAACATCTCCATCATGCTTGGTGTTCATGTATAAAAATGCTGGGCAGGCCATTATTTTGGCTACCATGGCTTTGCCCCATAGGATGACAATGCCCCCATCCACAGTGTACGAGTGGTCACTGAATGGTTTTATGAGCATGAAAACCATGAAACCATTTGCCACGGCCATCTCAGTCACCAGATCTAAACCCAACTGAACACTTATGGGAGATTCTGGAGTGGTGCCCGAGACAGTGTTTTCCACCACCATCATCAAATCAAATTTTATGATTCGTAGACCACAGGTGTAGACTAACACTGAAAGGCTTTAGGCCTACTTACAGGTCCATTTCCAACAATGCAGAGTTAAAGATAAGAAATATTATAAAAATATAAATAGTGACACAAGGAATAAATACAAAGTGAATAACAAGTATAAATAAAAAGTTAAAATAATAATGCAGGGAGTACCCGTACTGACTTGATGTTCAGGGGTACGAGGGGGTACGAGGTAATTGAGGTAGATATGTAAGGTACATATGGGTAGGGCTAAAGTGACTAGGCAACAGGATAGATAAGACAACAGCAGCAGTGTATATGGTGAGTGTGAAAGTGTGGGTGTGGCGTCAGTATGTATGTGTGTGCATGTTATGTGTGTGGGTTGTATGAAGTGTGTGCGTGCGTGTGTGTGTGTGTGTGTGTGTGTGCGTGCACACGCACTTTGCGGTGTCAAAGTAAAAATGAGAGAGTGTGTGGGTAGAGTCCAGTGTGTGTGCATAGAGTTAGTGCAAAAAAAGGGTAAATTCAGGTAGAGACAGACAGGTCGAATGGCAAATGAGGGGAGCCCCTCACATTATAAGGTTAACTGCTTACAGGTGTGCTGCGAGGTTATGCCGCCAAGTGCAAGTACAGTATTTCGGCTCTCACCTAAAGGAACATTTTTGCTTCGTCTCCTGTGGTATCTAGCGTCACACAGCTAGCTACTGAGACTTGGTTATCCCACGCCGCAAGGCACAAGGTAACTTGGCTAGCTTTCTGGAAAGCAAGCTAACCACACTAGCATGCTTCGCCCCATGTGATAGCTAGCGTTAGCTAGGCTGTTAGCCCACTGGGTGAACACTAGCTAGCTAACACAAACACCTCATGATAAAGTGTTGAGTCATGAGCATCATAACCCGGTTAGCAATGCCTTTCTCCTGTAGTTATAAAGGGCAGCCGTACCCCATGGGAAACACACATGCTCAGGCAGCTCTCTAACAAGGCCTGTAAGTTCTGTACTGGCCCATGCTAGCTTAAGCTATGCCACTAGTTGTCTAGTTTGTCTAGCATTAAGTTGCTTTGTGCCTACTAACTGAACCGGTCCCACCACGCGGTAAGCCGGTCCATGAGACTGCCTGAAACAGACTAGCTAATGCGGCAAGACTGGCCTTGCCACAACCTGCCTGGTAGATCTGGAAATCGTGGCGACCTGGTCTCCACTCTCCCCCTGGACGAGGCTCCGCATCAGATAGAGGGGCAGTTTACTAGTGCCAGTAGTAACTGGGTGACCAGCAATCCAGCAGGAACGAAGGGGCACCTGACCTAGGGGTACGCCCATTGCCTGTCTACGCAGACTGCTCCTGCCAAACACTACGCCCACAAATGTTTGTTTCTTTTCCGCAATGAGTCTGGATTTGACTCCCTCCACGAACCTTCTAGAACGCAAACACAATCGGACACATTCAGACTGTCTGATTGGTCCCAGAAACCAATGGATTGGGCAAAATTCGGCATTGGCTTTGATACTCTGATTGGTTAGAGACGATCCAATCTCTGAAGGCTATTTTGTACAACGACGCTCATTACCGCGCACCTCGTATGTAGTGAAGGCATCATGCAAGTACGCCCCAGTTGCAGAGAGGAGCAGCCAACAGTTCACTCCGTGTCCTGCCCTGCTACCTCTTGGGTGCCTTGCAAGATTATTCATCCCCCTTGCTGTTTTTCCTATTTTGTTGCATTACAACCTGTAATTTAAATGGACTTTTATTTAGATTTCATGTAATGGACATACACAAAATAGTCAAAATTGGTGAAGTGAAATGAAAAAAATTACTTGTTTCAAAAAAATAAAAACAGAAAAGTGGTGCCCGCATAGGTATTAACTCCCTTTGCTATGAAGCCCCTAAATAATATCTGATGCAACCAATTACCTTCAGAAGTCACATAATTAGTTAAAAAAATTCCACCTGTGTGCAATCTAAATGTCACATGATCTGTCACATGATCCC
Organism: Oncorhynchus kisutch; assembly: GCF_002021735.2. Lineage (NCBI taxonomy): Eukaryota > Metazoa > Chordata > Actinopteri > Salmoniformes > Salmonidae > Oncorhynchus > Oncorhynchus kisutch. The sequence continues at coordinate 40,381,441 of NC_034176.2, forward strand.
AGTATATATACACCCGTTCTGAAAGGCCCCAGAGTCTGTAACACCACTAAACAAGGGGCACCACCAAGCAAGCGGCACCATGAAGACCAAGGAGGTCTCCAAACAGGTCAGGGACAAAGTTGTGGAAAAGTACAGATCAGGGTTGAGTTATAAAAAATATCAGAAACTTTGAAGATCCCACAGAGCACCGTTAAATCCATTATTTAAAAAATTGAAAGAATATTGCACCACAACAAACCTGCCAAGAGAGGGCCGCCCACCAAATCTCACAGACCAGGCAAGGATGGCATTAATCAGACAACAAAGAGACCAAAGATAACCCTGAAGGAGCTGCAAAGCTCCACAGTGCAGATTGGAGTATCTGTTCATAGGACCACTTTAAGCTGTACACTCCACAGAGCTGGGCTTTATGGAAGAGTGGCCAGAAAAAGAGCCATTGCTTAATGAAATAAATAAGAAAAAACATTTGGTGTTTCCCAAAAGGCATGTGGGAGACTCCCCAAACATATGGAAGAAGGTACTCTGGTCAGATGAGACTAAAATTTTGCTTTTTGGCCATCAAGGAAAACTATGTCTGGCACAAACCCAACACCTCTCATCCCCCAGAGAACACCATGGTGGTGGCAGCATCATGCTGTGGGGATGTTTTCATCGGCAGGGACTGGGAAACTGATCAGAATTGAAGGAATGATGGATGGCGCAAAATACTGGGAAATTCTTGAAGGAAACCTGTTTCAGTCTTCCAGAGATTTGAGACTGGGATGGAGGTTCACCTTCCACCAGGACAATGACCCTAAGCATACTGCTAAAGCAACACTTGAGTGGTTTAAGGGGAAACATTTAAATGTCTTGGATTTGGAATGGCCTCGTCAAAGCCCAGACCTCAATCCAATTGAGAATCTGTGGTATGACTTAAAGATTTCTGTACACCAGCGGAATCCATCCAACTTGAAAGAGCTGGAGCAGTTTTGCCTTGAATGGGCAAAACTCCCAGTGGCTAGATGTGCCAAGCTTATAAAGACACACCCCAAGAGAATTGCAGCTGTTATTGTTAAACAAGGTGGCTCTAAAAGCATTGACAAACCTCCCAAAAAATCCATTTGAATTCCAGGTTGTAAGACAACAAAATAGGAAAAATGCCAAGGGGTTGAATACTTTCACAAGCCACTGTATGTGAAGAGTGTGAAAGTGTGTGTGAAAGTTGTGTATGTGTGAGTGTGTGGGTTGGGTAGTGACCTGTGAATGTGCAGAGCCAGTATAAGAATGTCAGTGCAAAAAAAAGGGGTCAATGCAAATAGTCCGGATACCTATTTGATAAACTTTTCAGCAGTCTTATGGCTTGGGGGTAGAAGCTGTTCAGGAGCCTTTCGGTCCCAGCAGAGAAAACAGTCTATGACTTGGGTGGCTGTAGTCTTTGACCATTTTTAGAGCCTTCCGCTGACAACGCCTGGTATAGAGATCCTGGATGGCAGGGAGCTACCCTCTCTAGCGCCTTGCTGTCAGATGCTAAGCAGTTGCCATACCAAGCGGTGATGCAGCCAGTCAAGATGCTCTCAATGGTGCAGCTGTAGAACTTTGAGGATCCGAGGGCCAATGCCAAATCTTTTCAGCCTGCTGAGGGGGAAAAGGCGTTGTCGTGCCCTCACTAGGGGTGACTCATGTGCCAGACATACTGAATGTAGGAAGGAACTGGTTGTCCAGCTGGAATCCCCGTCTTGGCTCATCCCTCAGATTGGGTTAGCGGAGATCATTGTCCTGCTTTATGATGAGCCCTGGCAATTGCCTTTATGCAGGGTTCTTCTAACCCAAGCCAACAGAGATTTTCCACCCTCACCCAGACACTATGGTCCTCTGAGCCTGGCCCGTGAGAGGTTGAATCTGCCACACGAGGTCCTTTAGACTATCCAGTGCCAGGAACCATTCTAAGCACTCACTGTATGGAAACAAGTGGGGAATTTCTTTTAAATGGTTTGACTGAAATAAGCTCATTATCCAAGATTTTATGCTTCTTGCAGGACCTTTTGGACAGAGGGAAGGTTCTCACTGTTAAGGTCCTACTCAGGCAGGAATCTCCGCCTGATTAAGTTTAGACAAGCAGGTTGACGTTTATTTTCATGAAACTTGATGGGCCAGCTGCAAAGTCAAAATTGGCAATATTGTAAAAATGTATATAAACAAAAATGTAAGGTTAGGGTTAGCAGTGTGGTTAAGCTCAAGGTTAAGGTTGAAATCATGACTTTGTGGCTGTGCCAGCTAGTGACCACTCTGCAGAGCTGCCTCCAGTACATGAGTCATCCCAGTATCTATTCTGCATCATCCCAGTATCTATGCTGCAATAGTCTATGTGCCGCGGGGCTAGGGTCATACTGTCCTATCTGGTGTAATTCTCCTGTCTTATCTGGTGTCCTGTGTGACCTTAGGTATGCTCCTGCTATTTGTCCCATCTCTCTCTCCCCTCCCAGAGGACCTGAGCCCTAGGACCATGCCTCAGGACTACCTGCCTGATGACGCCTGGCTGTCCCAGTCCACCTAGTCGAGCTGCTGATCCAGTTTCTACTCTTCTGCCTGCGGATACGGAACCCTGACCTGTTCACCGGAAGTGCTACTTTGTCGTGCAGCTGATCCAGTTCCTGCTTTTCTGCCTGCAGCTATCGTGTATGCCATCGAACCTGTTCACTGGACGTGCTACCTTGTCCAGGACCTGCTTTTTAGACCCTCTCTCTCCCTTTCTCTATAGCACACCTGCTGTCTCAACCTTTGAATGCTCGGCTATTAAAAGCCAACTGACATTTACTCCTGGGTGCTGACTTGTTGTACCCCTCTATAACCAATGTGATTATTATTTGTCCCTGCTGGTCATCTATGAACATTTCATGATCTTGAAGAACGATCTGGCCTTGGGATGTTTCCTTTTTTTTTGCTCATCATTAGAAAAACAGAATTCAGTCTTGGAGGTGTGTTTCCTGACCGATTTTGCATTTGGTTAAAGATGTTTGTCTCCCATGAGGTGTTTGGTGCAGTATTTCTCAAGTAAAAAAAATGTGCGACGTCTTGTCTTATGTAAACAAATTCGGAGCACCTGGGTTATTGGAGAGCAATCACCGCAGCTGCTCACCCATGTTAGTGGGTAAATGGACATTGTAAAATAAAAACCCAAACTTAATTTACCTGTTGTGATGCATGTTTCAAACTCCATTTTAGACTAGACCGAATTTATGACCAAAATCATCATATTTGTGACTCGTTTCAGGAAACTAGTCTTATGTCACTACTGTTCCAGAGGCATTTGAACGTCAACAAATGTTTATCAAAATGCGTTTTTTGGCAGAAATGCATTCTGGAACATGTGACTTTTCATGTGCCTTCATAACAAATATGTATGCCATCTGAAAATATGAATAAAATTGATAAATTATGAGCCACGGAAAAAGACAGGAACCATCCCGCTAGCCATGATTGGTTGAGATAATGGATGGGCTGGACATGCCGAGAGATGAGCTCGATTGGGCTGCCATGTAGCACACTTCTGTCTATAACGTGATCTGCTCAGTATGTGTAGGTAATACATTCTAATGCAGCTTTTTTTGAAAGATATCACAAAGAACTGCAAAGGTGTTGCTAATAACTTTCTAGAGCACCGGGTTTTGAAGTCCGTGGAATGCCCGTTAGAAGCAGATTGTGACAGCTAAGGAGATGGAGAAGTGTTTGATTGCAAATTTACAGAGGGAGTCGAGAGACATAACACACTTCTCTCTGGATTACATCTTCAAACTAAGGGCAACCATGGCATCCGTGACCGAAGCATAAAGTCGTTTTCATTGCAAGTTAAAGCGTACTGTTAGCTACCTAGCTAACATTAGCTGGCTGGCTCGCTAGCTAACGTTACGTGTATGATCTGTGCAGTAATATTATTCTCAGAGCCATTTGCATTGCTAGTTGTAGCCTAATGTTAACTCGCTAACAAAAATATAAAAATGCAACATGTAAAGTGTTAGTCCCATGTTTCAAGCGCTGAAATAAAAGATCCCAGAAATATTCCCTACTCACAAAAAGCTTATTTCTCTCAAAATTCATGCACAAATTTGTTTACATATCTGGAAGTGAGCATTTCTCCATTGCCAAGATAGTCCATCCATATGACAGGTCTGGCAGATCAAGAAGCTGATGGTTAAACAGCATGATCATTACACAGGTGCGCCTTGTGCTGGGGACAATAAAAGGCCACTCTAAAATGTGCAGTTTTGTCACAGTGCCACAGATGCCACAGATGTCTCAAGTTGAGGGAGTGTGCAATTGGCATGCTGACTTCAGTAATGTCCACCAGAGCTGTTCCCAGAGAACGTAAGGTTGATTTCTCTACCATATGCCGCCTACAACGTAGTTTTAAAACATTTGGTGGTACGTGAAACCGGCCTCAATTGTAACTTCGCCAGCCTAGGACCTCAACATCGAGCTTCTTCACCTGCAGGACTGGGAGTGTCTGAGACCAGCCACTCTGAAAGCTGATGAATCTGTTAGTTTGCACACCTGAAAGATTTCTGCATAAACTGTTGGAAACCGACTCAGGGAGCTCATCTGCGTGCTCGTCATCCTCACCATGGTCTTGACCTGACTGCAGTTCGGCGTCGTAAACAACTTTAGTGGGCAAATGCTCACATGTGCGGTTTGCCGATGTCAACGTTGTGAACAGAGTGTCCCATGGTGGTGGTTGCACTTTATCGATGGCAATTTCAATGCAGAGATTTTCCGTGACGAGATCCTGAGGCCCATTGTCGTGCCATTCATCCGCCACCATCCCCTCATGTTTAGCATGATAATGCACAGCCCCGTGTCGCAAAGATCTGTACAGGTGCAGGTGCATCAAAGCTGGGACCGAGAGACTGAAAAACAGCTTCTATCTCAAGGCCATCAGACTGTTAAACAGCCACCACTAACATTGAGTGGCTACTGCCAACACACTGTCAATGCCACTGACTCTACTCCAGCCACTTTAATCATGGGAATTGATGGGAAATGATGTAAATATATCACTAGCCACTTTAAACAATGCTACCTTATATAATGTTACTTACCCTACATTATTCATCTCATATGCATACGTAGATACTGTACTCTATATCATCGACTGCATCCTTATGTAATACATGTATCACTAGCCACTTTAACTATGCCACTTGGTTTACTACTCATCTCATATGTATATACTGTACTCGATATCATCTACTGTATCTTGCCTATGCTGCTCTGTACCATCACTCATTCATATATCCTTATGTACATATTCTTTATCCCCTTACACTGTGTATAAGACAGTAGTTTTTTGGGGAATTGTTAGTTAGATTACTTGTTCGTTATTACTGCATTGTCGGAACTAGAAGCACAAGCATTTCGCTACACTCGCATTAACATCTGCTAACCATGTGTATGTGACAAATAAATTTGATTTGATTTGATTTGATTTGACAATTCCTGGAAGCTGAAAATATCCCAGTTCTTCCATGGCCTGCAAACTCACCAGACATGTCACCTATTGGGCATGTTTGGGATCGACGTGTACGACAGCATGTTCCAATTCCTGCCAACATCCAGCAACTTCTCCCACTCCTCTTCAATGGTTGTGCGAACAGTCCACAGGCCCCAATCAACAGCCTGATCCACTCTATGCAAAAGAGATGTGTCGTGCTGCATGAGGCAAGGTATCTGTGACCAACAGATGCATATATGTATTCCCAGTCGTGTGTAATCCATACATTAGGGCCTAATGAATGTATTTAAATTGACTGATGTCCTTAACTCAGTAACATTTTTTTATTTTTATTGTTGCATATTGTGTTTAGACTTTTGTTCAGTGTAGTTGGTTAGCTACCTGCAGATTCGTGCAGGGTAATAACGTTATGAGTTGGGATTATGGTTAATTGTTTAGCTAGCTACATGTCTAAACAAAAGACTCCACTATGCAAGTAATCGTTTCACTGTACCGTTTACACCTTCTGTATCCTGTGCATGTGACATAAACTCGGCAAAAAAAGAAACGTCCTCTCACTGTCAAATATTTGTATTTACACATGTAACAAGATTCAACAACTCAGACATAAACTGAACAAGTTCCACAGACATGTGACTAACATAAATGGAATAATGTGTCCCTGAACAAAGGGGGAGTCAAAATCAAAAGTAAGTCCGTATCTGGTGTGGCTACCAGCTGCATTAAGTACTGCAGTGCATCTCATCTCGTGGATGCACAATATTTGCCAGTTCTTACTGTGGGATGTTACTCCACTCTTCCACCAAGGCACCTGCAAGTTCCTGGACATTTCTGGGGGGAATGGCCCTAGCCCTCACCCTCCGATCCAACAGGTCCAAGACATGCTCAATGCGATTGAGATCCGTGCTCTTCGCTGACCAAGGCAGAACACTGACATTCCTGTCTCGCAGGAAATCACGCACAGAATGAGCAGTATGGCTGGTGGCATTGTCATGCTGGAGGGTCATGTCAGGATGAGTCTGCAGGAAGGGTACCGCATGAGGGAGGAGGATGTCTTCCCTGTAATGCACAGCGTTGAGATTGCCTGCAATGATAACAAGCTCAGTCTGATGATGTTGTGACACACCGTCCCAGACCATGATGGACCCTCCACCTCCAAATCGATCCTGCTGCAAGAGTATAGGCCTCAGTGTAACGCTCATTCCTTCGACGATAAAAGTAAATCCGACCATCACCCCTGGTGAGACAAAAACGCGACTTGTCAGTGAAAAGCACTTTTTGCCAGTCCTGTCTGGCCCAGCGACGATGGGTTTGTGTCCATAGGCGACGTTGTTGCCGGTGATGTCTGGTGAGGACCTGCCTTACAACAGGCCTACAAGCCCTCAGTCCAGCCTCTCTTTCAGCCTATTGTGGACAGTCTGAGCACTGATTGAGGGATTGTGCGTTCCTGGTGTAACACGGGCAGTTGTTTCCATCCTGTACCTGTTCCGCAGGTGTGATGTTCGGATGTACTGATCCTGTGAAGGTGTTGTTACACGTGGTCTGCCACTGCTAGGACGATCAGCTGTCCGTCCTGTCTCCCTGTAGCTCCGTCTTAGGCGTCTCACAGTATGGACATTGCAATTTATTGCCCTGGCCACATCTGCAGTCCGCATGCCTCCTTGCAGCATGCCTAAGGCACGTTCTCGCAGATGAGCAGGGATGGCCATGTTTCTTTGGTGTTTTTCAGAGTCAGTAGAAAGACCTCTTTAGTATCCTAAGTTTTCATAACTGTGACCTTAATTGCCTACCGTTTGTAAGCTGTTAGTGTTCTAACAACCGTTGCACAGGTGCATGTTCATTAATTGTTTATGGTTCATTGAACAAGCATGGGAAACAATGTTTAAACCCTTTACAATGAAGATCTGTCAATAAATTTGAATTTTTACGAATTATCCGTGAAAGACAGGGTCCTGAAAAAGGGACCTTTCTTTTTTTTGCTGAGTTTATAAACTTAGATTTTATTTGATATAGTGTGTTTTTACCAGAGAAGGCAATGTGAAGAACAACATGACCTGCACCAAGGTCAAATTAGGACATAACGTTATGCCAGCGAGACAGTGTCCAAGTTCTAAAATTCTCCGGGTAGAATGCCCTGCTTTTATTTCGTGACACTCACAACTGTAACCTATTTTCTGTAATTAGCTCGCCATTAACTTGTAAATAATGATCTTAATCAAATGAGCTAAAGTTAATACCTTGTCAGCTATATGATATGGTTATTAGTTGAACTGGCTAGCCAGGCAACTTATGGTTAGCTAGCTAGCTAACAAGCTAGAAACTAACCAAAACATTGTTTAGAAAGTTGATTTGGTTTCCTGATTTGCTACAGTGACATATACTAAAATTCATTTTTAAACGGATGGGTTTGTTGGTGTTAAAATACACCATTTATGGTAATTTTTGTGTTTATACTTTTCCATAACGACAACGTTATGGAAGTTCGATGTCGGACAACAAAAGAATGTTCATGATGTCACTGCGACAATTGTCTACAGACATGTCTGATAGACGTAGTATAAACCAGCCTTTAGTCTTGAAATCTTTGGTTGTTTAGTACACTACCCTACTCACTCTGTTTAGCACATGGCCTCATATGTGAATCCTTGAAGAGACGGGTGGGGTTAAGGCTTAAGAGGGTGTGAACGATGCTGAATGGGTGTTGACAAAGAAGAGCTCTCTAGTAGGTGTACCAAATTATTCAAGGACAATTTTCTCAAAAGTGGGGTTACAAGTTAATCAACTTTCAAAGCAGAATAACTTTTCCATTGTTCCTCAACTGTAGTGTATGATATACCATTTTCTAGCTCTGAGTCTCCAATTTTATTCAATGTAAATCGAGCCGGTCGGTCACATTTACACTTTGTAGGACTGGCCACCCGTTAGCGCCTGGTTCCTCTCTCGGTTTCTTCCTAGGTTCCAGCCTTTCTAGGGAGTTTTTCCTAGCCACCATGTTTCTACATCTGTATTGCTTGCTCTTTGGGGTTTTAGGCTGGGTTTCAGTATAAACCCGTTGTGACAACTACAGATGTAAAAAGGGATTTAGAAATAAATGTGATTGATTGATTGAATAAATGCCAACCTGCCTTTAACAATACACAGATACACTTTATGAAAGGATCACGTCGCTTACATCCAGTTTCCAAGCCTTTAACCCGTGTTGGACAGGTCTACTTTACTTGAGGCTTTTCGCAGCAGCCTTTTGAGCCATGCTTAGGGCCTCCAAAATGCTAGAGCCAGCCCTGTTCCTTTGATTTACAGATTGCCCTTGTGTCTGCAAAGTGAGTGTGCCAGTCCACCACTCATGCCTACAGTTTGCCCAGGGGTTATCCTAGGTACATTGTTACCCCACCCTTACATGCTGACTACACCGCCCGCGTTTCGCGTGCGTTGCTAAATAAAAGTACACATACATGTACCAGTCAAAAGTTTGGACACACCTACACATTTGTATTTATTTTTACCATTGTATACATTGTAGAATAATAGTGAAGACATAAACTATGAAAAAATACATTGAATGGCTTCCCGAGTGGCGCAGCTGTCTAAGGCACTGCATCGCATTACTACAGATCCTGGTTCAATACCGGGCTGTGTCGCAGCCGGCCATGACCGGGAGACCCCACAATCCGGGTTAGGGGATGGTTTGGCCGGCCGGGATGTCCTTGTCCCATCTCGCTTTAGCCGGCCGTGGGCATGCTGACACATTCGCCAGGTGTACAGTGTTTTCTCTGACACATTGGTGCAGCTGGCTTCCGTGTTAAGTGTGCATTGTGTCAAGAAGCAGTGCGGCTTGGCAGGGTTGTGTTTCGGAGGACGCAAAGCTCTCGAACTTAGACTCTCCTGAGTCCATACAGGAGTTTCAGCGATGGGACAACACTGTAACTACCAATTGGATATGATGAAATTGGTGAGAAAAAGGAGGAAAATAAATACCAATTAAAGATATCCCCCTCAAAAATAACACATACTGTATGAAATCATGTAGTAACCAAAAAAGTGTTAAACAAATCAAAATATATTTTAGATTCTTCAAAGTAGCCAGCCTTTGCCTTGATGACAGCTTTGCACACTCTTGGCATTCTCTGGAATGCTTTTCCAACAGTCTTGGAGTTTCCACATATGCATAGCACTTGTTGGCTGGTTTTCCTTCACTTTGAGGGCCAATTCTTCCCAAACCATCTCAATTAGTGTTGAAAAACAAAAATAGTGGGGCTAAGTGCAAACCAGATGGGATGGTGCATCGCTGCAGAATGCTGTGGTAGCCATGCGGGTTAAGTGTGCCTTGAATTTGAAATAAATCACTGACAGTGTCACCAGCAAAGCACCCCCACACCATCACACCTCCTCCTCCATGCTTCACGGTGGGAACCACACATGCAGAGATCATCCGTTCACCTACTCTGTGTCTCACAAAGACACAGTGGTTGGAACCAAAAATCGCAAATTTGGACTCATCAGACCCAAGGACAGATTTCCTCCGCTCTAATGTACATTTCTCGTGTTTCTTGGTCCAATCAAGTCTCTTCTTCTCATTGGTGTCCTTTAGTAGTGGTTTCTTTGCAGCAATTCAACCATGAAGGCCTGATTCACGCAGTCTCCTCTTAACAGTTGATGTTGAGATGTGTCTTACTTGAACTCTGTGAAGCATTTATTTGGACTGCAATTTCTGAGACTGGTAACTCTAATGAACTTATCCTCTGCAGCAGACGTCTTCCTTTCTTGTGGCAGTCCTCATGAGAGCCAGTTTCATCGTAGCATTTGATGGTTTTTGCGACTGCGCTTGAAGAAACTTTCAAAGTTCTTGACATTTTCCGGATTGACTGGCCTTCAAGTCTTAAAATAATGATGGACTGTCGTTTCTCTTTGCTTATTTGAGCTGTTCTTGCCATAATATGGACTTGGTTTATTAGCAAATAGGGCCATCTTCTGTATACCACCCCTACCTTGTCACAACACAGCTGATTGGCTCAAATGAAGGAAAGAATTTGCACAAAATAATTTAACAAGGCACACCTGTTAATTGAAATGCATTCCAGGTGACTACCTCATGAAGCTGGTTGAGAGAATCAAGGCAAAGGGTGGCTCCATTGAAGAATCTCAAATGTAGAATATATGAACTTTTTCTTTCTTCTTTGGCTCCTACATGATTCCATATGTGTTATTTCATAGTTTTGATGTCTTCACTATTATTCTACAATGTAGAAAATAGTAAAAAATATAGAAAAACCCTGGAATGAGCAGGTGTGTCCAAACCTTTGTCTGGTAATGTACATGTTATTCAATAATTTCACCCAAACTGCTTGCGAGCGTCTGCATAGCCAGGCCAGAACTTGGTTTAGATCCAGTATTGCATGTCTACTTGGATAGAAAGAGAGCTTTTGGCAAGAGCGCAATGCTCTTTCCTCCCTGAGCACCCATCTGCGAGGATGGGCCCTTCACTCTTCTACAGCTATCCTGTTGGATAATGGAGGCTATTATACATCTATAATAGCAAGGCTGGCAGCCTTCGGAGGGGCCTAATCTCTTCTTAGAGATTTGAGACACCATGTACAATGTTGGGCCTCCCTTCACTCTGTTATGAGTTGTTTTCCAGACGGGTTGTCTCTGCACCTACGTGGTGTGTACTTCCTCAGTTTCAGAGCCTCTGAGGGTTGCTGATGTTGGGACTACCCTGGCTTCGGAGAGCAGGTTTGCAATACAGGAAATGGCCAGATCACATAGTGAGAGAGAGTGAATATCTGAAAGAGAACTCAACGTTACCTTCATAACCCCGGTTCTCTGATAATATGAGTGAGATATCTCACCGCATTTCCCTGCTTGTAAGAGAAGCATTTATTTTTTATTTTATTTTTATTTCACCTTTATTTAACCAGGTAGGCCAGTTGAGAAAAAGTTCTCATTTGCAACTGCGACCTGGCCAAGATAAAGCATAGCAGTGTGAACAGACAACACAGAGTTACACATGGAGTAAACAATTAACAAGTCAATAACACAGTAGAAAAAAGGGGAGTCTATATACATTGTGTGCAAAAGGCATGAGGAGGTAGGCGAATAATTACAATTTTGCAGATGAACACTGGAGTGATAAATGATCAGATGGTCATGTACAGGTAGAGATATTGGTGTGCAAAAGAGCAGAAAAGTAAATAAATAAAAACAGTATGGGGATGAGGTAGGTAAAAATGGGTGGGCTATTTACCGATAGACTATGTACAGCTGCAGCGATCGGTTAGCTGCTCAGATAGCAGATGTTTGAAGTTGGTGAGGGAGATAAAAGTCTCCAACTTCAGCGATTTTTGCAATTCGTTCCAGTCACAGGCAGCAGAGAACTGGAATGAAAGGCGGCCAAATGAGGTGTTGGCTTTAGGGATGATCAGTGAGATACACCTGCTACGGATGGGTGTTGCCATCGTGACCAGTGAACTGAGATAAGGCGGAGCTTTACCTAGCATGGACTTGTAGATGACCTGGAGCCAGTGGGTCTGGCGACGAATATGTAGCGAGGGCCAGCCGACTAGAGCATACAAGTCACAGTGGTGGGTGGTATAAGGTGCTTTAGTGACAAAACGGATGGCACTGTGATAAACTGCATCCAGTTTGCTGAGTAGAGTGTTGGAAGCAATTTTGTAGATGACATCGCCGAAGTCGAGGATCGGTAGGATAGTCAGTTTTACTAGGGTAAGTTTGGCGGCGTGAGTGAAGGAGGCTTTGTTGCGGAATAGAAAGCCCACTCGACTTGATTTTCGATTGGAGATGTTTGATATGAGTCTGGAAGGAGGGTTTACAGTCTAGCCAGACACCTAGGTACTTATAGATGTCCACATATTCAAGGTCGGAACCATCCAGGGTGGTGATGCTGGTCAGGCGTGCGGGTGCAGGCAGCGAACGGTTGAAAAGCATGCATTTGGTTTTACTAGCGTTTAAGAGCAGTTGGAGGCCACGGAAGGGGTGTTGTATGGCATTGAAGCTCGTTTGGAGGTTAGATAGCACAGTGTCCAAGGACGGGCCGGAAGTATATAGAATGGTGTCGTCTGCGTAGAGGTGGATCAGGGAATCGCCCGCAGCAAGAGCAACATCATTGATATATACAGAGAAAAGAGTCGGCCCGAGGATTGAACCCTGTGGCACCCCCATAGAGACTGCCAGAGGACCGGACAGCATGCCCTCCGATTTGACACACTGAACTCTGTCTGCAAAGTAATTGCAGTCATCCGAAAAACCGAGGCTACTGAGTCTGCCGATAAGAATATGGTGATTGACAGAGTCGAAAGCCTTGGCCAGGTCGATGAAGACGGCTGCACAGTACTGTCTTTTATCGATGGCGGTTATGATATCGTTTAGTACCTTGAGCGTGGCTGAGGTGCACCCGTGACCGGCTCGGAAACCAGATTGCACAGCGGAGAAGGTACGGTGGGATTCGAGATGTTCAGTGACCTGTTTGTTGACTTGGCTTTCGAAGACCTTAGATAGGCAGGGCAGGATGGATATAGGTCTGTAACAGTTTGGGTCCAGGGTGTCTCCCCCTTTGAAGAGGGGGATGACTGCGGCAGCTTTCCAATCCTTGGGGGATCTCAGACGATATGAAAGAGAGGTTGAACAGGCTGGTAATAGGGGTTGCGACAATGGCGGCTGATAGTTTCAGAAATAGAGGGTCCAGATTGTCAAGCCCAGCTGATTTGTACGGGTCCAGGTTTTGCAGCTCTTTCAGAACATCTGCTATCTGGATTTGGGTAAAGGAGAACCTGGAGAGGCTTGGGCGAGTAGCTGCGGGGGGGCGGAGCTGTTGGCCGAGGTTGGAGTAGCCAGGCGGAAGGCATGGCCAGCCGTTGAGAAATGCTTGTTGAAGTTTTCGATAATCATGGATTTATCGGTGGTGACCGTGTTACCTAGCCTCAGTGCAGTGGGCAGCTGGGAGGAGGTGCTCTTGTTCTCCATGGACTTCACAGTGTCCCGGAACTTTTTGGAGTTGGAGCTACAGGATGCAAATTTCTGCCTGAAGAAGCTGGCCTTAGCTTTCCTGACTGACTGCGTGTATTGGTTCCTGACTTCCCTGAACAGTTGCATATCGCGGGGACTATTCAATGCTATTGCAGTCCGCCACAGGATGTTTTTGTGCTGGTCGAGGGCAGTCAGGTCTGGAGTGAACCAAGGGCTACATCTGTTCTTAGTTCTGCATTTTTTGAACGGAGCATGCTTATCTAAAATGGTGAGAAAGTTACTTTTAAAGAATGACCAGGCATCCTCAACTGACGGGATGAGGTCAATGTCCTTCCAGGATACCCGGGCCAGGTCAATTAGAAAGGCCTGCTCACAGAAGTGTTTTAGGGAGCGTTTGACAGTGATGAGGGGTGGTCGTTTAACTGCGGCTCCGTAGCGGATAGAGGCAATGAGGCAGTGATCGCTGAGATCCTGGTTGAAGACAGCGGAGGTGTATTTGGAGGGCCAGTTGGTCAGGATGACATCTATGAGGGTGCCCTTGTTTACAGATTTAGGGTTGTACCTGGTGGGTTCCTTGATGATTTGTGTGAGATTGAGGGCATCTAGCTTAGATTGTAGGACTGCCGGGGTGTTAAGCATATCCCAGTTTAGGTCACCTAACAGAACAAACTCTGAAGCTAGATGGGGGGCGATCAATTCACAAATGGTGTCCAGGGCACAGCTGGGAGCTGAGGGGGGTCGGTAGCAGGCGGCAACAGTGAGAGACTTATTTCTAGAGAGTAATTTTCAAAATTAGTAGTTCGAACTGTTTGGGTATGGACCTGGAAAGTATGACATTACTTTGCAGGCTATCTCTGCAGTAGACTGCAACTCCTCCCCCTTTGGCAGTTCTATCTTGACGGAAAATGTTATAGTTGGGTATGGAAATCTCAGAATATTTGGTGGCCTTCCTGAGCCAGGATTCAGACACGGCAAGGGCATCAGGGTTAGCAGAGTGTGCTAAAGCAGTGAGTAAAACAAACTTAGGGAGGAGACTTCTGATGTTGACATGCATGAAACCAAGGCTTTTTTCGATTACAGAAGTCAACAAATGAGGGTGCCTGGGGACATGCAGGGCCTGGGTTTACCTCCAGATCACCCGCGGAACAGAGGAGGAGTAGAATGAGGGTGCGGCTAAAGGCTATCAAAACTGGTCGCCTAGAGCGTTGGGGACAGAGAATAAAAGGAGCAGATTTCTGGGCATGGTAGAATATATTCAGGGCATAATGCGCAGACAGGGGTATGGTGGGGTGCGGGTACAGCGGAGGTAAGCCCAGGCACTGGGTGATGATGAGAGAGGTTGTATCACTGGACATGCTGGTTGTAATGGGTGAGGTCACCGCATGTGTTGGAGGTGGGACAAAGGAGGTATCAGGGGTATGAAGGGTGGAACTAGGGGCTCCATTGTAAACTAAAACAATGATAACTAACCTGAACAACAGTATACAAGGCATGTTGACATTTGAGAGAGACATACAGCGAGGCATACAGTAATCACTGGTGTTGAATTGGGAGAGCTAGCTAAAACAGTAGCTAAAACAGTAGGTGAGACAACAACAGCTAATCAGCTAGCACAACAACAGCAGGTAAAATGGCGTTGACTAGGCAGGGAGGGTCGGATTAACTACACACAGAGCCTGAGTGCGGCTGGGGCCGACAGATAAAACATAAACAAGCAGAATGGAGTACCGTGATTAATGGACAGTCCAGCATGCATCAGCTATGTAGCCAAGTGATCAGTGTCCAGGGGGCAGCGGTGGATGGGGCAGGGAAGGTAGACTGGCAAGTATTATCCAGGTAAAAAAAACTGGCTGGCTGTGCAGAAGGTAAAAGGTAAAAGCCGCTAGCAGTGGCTAACAATGACTAAATAGCTTGTAGCTAGTTAGCTGGTTAGCTTCTGGAGGTTCTTGAGTGTGTTCTAAAAATTTAAAATAATAGCGATTCCGTATCACATTGGGTGAGGCAGGTTACCGGAAGGTATAAACGAATTAAAAATCGAAAAGAGATTGAAAGTAAATATGGGTCCAGTGAGTGGTTGGGACGCGGCGATTCAGACGGTTAGCTGGCCTGTGCTAACAAGCTAACAGTTAGTAGGCCGGGGCTAAACAAGGTAGCAGTTAGCAGGCCGAATTAGCAAGCAAGGAGATAGCAAGGGCTAGAAAGTTAGCCTTTGGGGGACGTTGCGATGGGGTGAGTCTGTTTATGTCTCTTCATGCGGTGACATCGATATACCGGTCGTGGGTCCGGATATTGTAGCCCAGGAGTATGCTTCGGTGGGAGCACAAGAGCTCTGGCCGGGATAGCTTCAAGCTAAGTGGGTGGAAACACTAGCCAGGAGTAATCATCCAGGGTTGCGGTTAGCTAGTTAGCTAGTTGTGAAGATCCAGCTGAAAATGTTCCGTTTGCGGTGGGAATCCGGGGATAAAAAAATAATAGGTCCGTTATGCTCTGGTTAGAGTCGCGTTGTTCGAACTGGCAAGAGCTTTCCGAGCTAAAGGTTAGCTGATGACCGGTTAGCTGAAGACTGCTAGCAATGGTTTGCTGATAGTTAGCTGGCTAGCTTCAGTTGAGGGGGGTTCCGGATCCGAAGTAAATATAAAAACTTTAGGAAAAAAAAGCAGATCCGCGCTACATTGGGTGAGGCGGGTTGCAGGAGAGTATTTAGAAGTTGAGGTTTAGCAAAATGTTTTAAAAGATATGCGAAGAAAAATATGTTAAAACAACGATATATACAAGGGACACGACACGACAAGACGTCTGATGGAAGCATGCTTGAGAATGACAAGAGGGAGAACGAGTGGCTCCTTAGGTGAGGGACTCACCTCATTCTCCACTCAACATGGCGGTCTCCAAGAGACGCTTGTCATTGGTTTTCTTCCGAGAGTCTTAGTGAGTCGACTGAATCTCATAGTGAGAAATATCACTTATATTATCAGAGAACCGGGGTTACGTAAATGACCTTGAGTTACCGTCATCCTAAACATCTGTGTGTGTACAGTACTCAAGGTGTGTGTACCATCATCTTACTACTCCTGAGTGAAAGGGAACTTTGTAGAGTGTGTCCACGTGCATGTGTGTGTGTAAGACAGAAAGTATAGTTTTAGGAGTATTTGGAGTGCGGAGAGTTGAGTTAAGGCTAGGACAGAGGCCAGGAAAGGACACAGTCACACACACACACACACACACACACACACACACACACACACACTGCAACCAGATTGTCCCTTCTTTGGGACTATGTGGGAACCACTTCAACAGCGCAAAACATCCAGAGATCTTGCCAAGAAAGTCTATTACTCAAAATAGTTATGCAAAAAGACTTCATTGGGTTAAATAATATGTGAACTCCCTGGCAATAGCATTAAACAAAGGAACAAAAGTTTCAGTGTCGTAACTTGAGAGTGTTTGTTAACAAAAACAGCATATAGTGCCTTCAGAAACTATTCATACCCCTTGACTTATTCCAAATGTTGTGTTACAGCCTGAATTCAAAATGGATGAAATTATTTTTCTCATCCATCTACACACAATACCCAATAATGACAAAGTGAAAACATTGTTTTAGACAATTTTGCAAATGTATTGAAAATTAAATGCAGAGATATCTAATTTACATAAGTATGCACATCACTAAGTATACACATGTTAAAATCCCTTTTGGCAGCGATTACAGCTGTGAGTTTTTCTGGGTAAATCTCTTAAGAGCTTTGCACACCTTGATTGTACAATATTTGTACATGATTCTTAAAAAAATTCTTCAAGCTCTGTCAAATTGGTTGTTCATTGCTAGACATCCATTTTCAGTCTTGCCATAGATTTAAGTCAGAACAGTAACTAGGCACTCAGGAACATTCAATGTCGTCTTGGTAAACAACTCCAGTGTATATTTGGCCTTTATTGCAAACAGGATGCATTTTTTTTATATACTGTATGCATTCTGTACAAGCTTCCTTCTCTTCAATCTGTCATTTAGGTTAGTATTGTGGAGTAACTACAAACTTGTTGTGCCATCCACAGTTTTCTACTATCGCAGCCATTAAACTCTAACTGTTTTAATGTCACTACTGGCCTCATGGTGAAATCCCTGAGCGGTTTCATTCCTCCCTGGCAACTAAGTTAGGAAGGATGCCTGTGTCATTGTAGTGACTGGGTGTATTGATACACCATCCAAAGTGTAATTAATAACTTCATCATGCTCAAAAGGGATATTCAGTGCCTTCTTTTGCCCATTTTGACCTAACTTACCATAGGTGCACTTCTTTGCGAGGCACTGGAAAACCTCCCTGGTCTTCGTGGTTGAATCTGTTAAACACTATTATTGCATACAGAGACTCTATGCAACTTATCATGTAACTTCTTTAGCCCATTTTTACTCCTTAACCTATTTAGTCTTGCCGTAATAAAGCGGTTGAATACTTATTGAATCAAAATATTTCAGCTTTTCATTTTAAATGAATTTGTAACATAATTCCACTGTAGCGATTCTCGTCCTCGTCTGATGAGGAATATAAAGGATCGGACCAAAATGCAGCGTGGTATGTGTCCATGTTAACTTTACTAATCTGAACACAAAATAACAAAGGTGAAACAATGAAAAAACGAAACAGTCCTATCAGGTGACAAAACACAAAACAGGAAACAACTACGCACAAACACAGGTGGGAACAGGCTACTCTCAATCAGAGACAACGATAGACACAGAAATACAAAACATAGAACAAAAACAAAGAATGCCCACCCCAACTCACGCCCTGACCAAACCAAAAATAGAGACATAAAAAAGGAACTAAGGTCAGGACGTGACATCCACGTTGACATTATAGGGTATTGTGTATAGAGCAGGGACACAACATCTCAATTGTATCCATTTTAAAGTCAGGCTATAACAACAAAATGTGGACAAAGTCAAGGGGTGTGAATACTCTCTTAAGACACTGTAGATTCAGAGTTCTGTCCTGTGTGTGTGTGTGAAATCACACACACACAGTCAACACACTACACAATCTTACACTGCGGATGTGACAGCTAAAAAACCACATCCTGAATTCTAGACTGTATGACACACACAATAAAAAACCCACATCTGCAAACTGTGTGTATGCAGGTGAACTTGAAAGTCAGAGAATTTCGTTTTCACTGTACTTGTGCGTGTGACATTTAAACTTGTTAGCACATAGTGTGGGAATCCTCATTTAACCATGTGTAAGGTAGAACCCAATGCCCACCAATTTCCCCTCAGTGTGTTGACAGTGGTCTAACACAAAAATAGAGTTGATAGAAGGTGGGCTAATAATGCCTTCCTCCGATGTTCATTGGAGGAAGGCACATTGTTGTCCAGTTCCATTTCTGTTCCACTTACCTTGGTCCTTCCCAGGGGTGGAGTGCTGCCAGAGCAAGGAAGAGGATAGATCCCTCACTTTGTTTTCACAAAATTTGAGAACGCACATTGTAAAATGTATTCTGATGAATTCAAAAATAAATAATATTTCATTACCACTAAAATTCCATGAAAAACGATTGAATGACAAACCAAATAATAATGTGAAGCAGCCTAGAGGTAGGCATAGTAAATGATGGTTTCTTCGCCAGCGGCAAGAATGATGAAGAACTATAGGCTACCTGTGTGTGCACTTTGGAGGCCCGACCACTTGGGCCAAATAGTGTCTTAATGTTCATAAAACTCCACGAGCCCCCTCTCGCGCAGTGGAACCAAGAATGATATGTGACCACTTGGTTACGGTGACACCATTCTACCGAGGACACCCAAACCAGAGTGGCCACTGCAAAGCCCACGGAGCCTGACCCTCTCTGGACGTTGCTGTAGCCCTGGTTGGGATATTCTTGGTATGTCAGAGTGGGCAATTGGGAATGTGAATTGGGCCAAGTTGGAGGTAAAAATGCATTTAGGTTATAGTTTATTGAGATGCATGAATACACCACCAAAAGATTGATTTTATGGTTGTTTTAAAACAAATTTCCTGAAATTCAACATAGTAATGATTTATCTTTATTACTTGGTCAATTGATTTGATATCATGTTTGATCTATGCAAATAAATTATATGAATTTATAGTTCACCTCTGCTTTCTTTTATTCTGTAATAGTGTATATTGTAACCATGTGTTCAAGCTAATCAAATCAAAGTGTAATTAGGATACAGCATGTAAGCTACACAATACAACGCAAACAGTAACTCACAATAACACTCCTCGCAAAAAGTGCAAATTATATTAAGCTATATGTATTTGTATTTAAATTAGGCTATAGCCTACTAATAGCTATACCACACAGTAGTTATAATCCTATTAGGCTATAGCCAACAAATAGCTATACGACACAGTAGTTATAATCCTATTAGGCTATAGGCTACAAATAGCTATACCACACAGTAGTTATAATCCTATTAGGCTATAGCCTACAAATAGCTATACCACACAGTAGTTATAATCCTGTTAGGCTATAGCCTACAAATAGCTATACCACACAGTAGTTATAGTCCTATTAGGCTATAGCCAACAAATAGCTACACCACACTGTAGGTATATTGTCCTATTAGGCTATAGCCAACCAATAGCTACACCACACAGTAGTTATAGTCCTATTAGGCTATAGGCCTACTGCAAATTGTTGTTCTTTATTCCAGAATTGGCTGAATGGCCGAGCTATCCTTCAGCACCACAAGTTGGTTCAACATCTTAAAGATCATTGCGCGATCCTGGCACTGTCCTTCCGGCACCTATGCCTAATAGTTATACTTATTACTTATTAGGTTAGCTGAAGTCAAATTCTCATGCGCCAAAACTCACTAGGCAGGTCAATGCTTTGATTGAAACAAAAAAGGCTAATAGTTTGTTAAAGGGATACTTCAGATTTTGTCAATGGGGCCCTTTATCTACTTCCCCAGAGTCATATGAACTCATGGATATCATTTTTATGTCTATGCGTGCAGTTTCACGAAAGTTGCTAACTAGCACTAGCGCAATTGCTAATTAGTGTTAGCGCAAAGACTGGAAGTCTATGGGTATCTGCTAGCTGCAGATACCCATAGACCTCCAGTCATTGTGCTAACGCTAGTGAGCATTGACTCGCAAAACTACCTCTTACTTCCTTCATACTGGACACAGAGACATAAAAAGTTCATCTGACGAGGTCACTAAGGGTAGGTAACAACTCATCCGCCATGCTGATCCTCAACACGTGGGGTGCGTGCTCAGTCCCCCCCTGTACTCCCTATTCACTCATGACTGCATGGCCAGGCACGACTCCGATGAGACAGCCTATAGGGAGGAGGTCAGAAACCTGGCCGTGTGGTGCCTGGACAACAACCTCTCCCTCAACGTGATCAAGACAAAGGAGATTATTGTGGACTACAGAAAAAGTAGGACCAAGCACGCCTCCATTCTCATCGATGGGGCTGTAGTGGAGCAGGTTGAGAGCTTCACGTTCCTTGGTGTCCATATCACCAACATACTATAATGGATCGAGACAGTCATAAAGAGGGCCTCCTTAGGAGACATGGGTCCTCAGATCCTCAATTTTATTTTACAGCTGCACCATCGAGAGCATCCTGTCTGGTTCCATCACTGCCTGGGTATGGCAACTGCTTGGCCTCCGACCGCAAGGCAGAGGGTAGTCCGTATGGCCCAGTACATCACTGGGGCCAAGCTTCCTGCCATCCAGGACCTCTATACAAGCAGAGGAAGTGCCTAAAAATTGTCAAAGACTCCAGCCACTCTAGTCGTAGACTGTTTTCTCTGCTACCGCACGGCAAGCGGTGCCGGGGTGCCAAGTCTAGGTCCAAGAGGCTTCTAAACAGTTTCTACCCCCCAAGCCATAAGACTCCTGAACAGCTAATCAAATGGCTACCCAGACTATTTGCATTGCACCCCCCCTATTTTACACTGCTGCTATTCTGTGTTTATTATCTATGCATTGTCACTTTAATAACTCTACCTACATGTACAAATGACCTCAATCACCTCGACTAACCGGTGCCCGCGCACATTGACTCTGTACCGGTACCCCCTGTATATAGCCTCGCTACTGTTATTTTACTGCTGCTCTTTAAATATTTGTTACATTAATTTATTATTTTTTTACTTAACACTTATTTTTCGTAAAAATGCATTGTTGGTTAAGGGCTTGTAAGTAAGCGTTTCACTGTATGTGACAAATAACATTTGATTTGATTCTGGGGAAGTAGATAAAGTTGCCCAAATCTTCAAGTATATCTAGTCAGGGCCCAGTCAGCCCAGTCACGGACCAGGATGTCTTGCTCCCAGGCAGACTAAACAACTTTTTTGCCCGCTTTGAGGACAATACAGTGCCACTGACACGGCCTGCAACGAAAACATGCGGTCTCTCCTTCACTGCAGCCGAAGTGAGTAAGACATTTAAACGTGTTAACCCTCGCAAGGCTGCAGGCCCAGACGGCATCCCCAGCCGCGCCCTCAGAGCATGCGCAGACCAGCTGGCCGGTGTGTTTACGGACATATTCAACCAATCCCTATACCAGTCTGCTGTTCCCACATGCTTCAAGAGGGCCACCATTGTTCCTGTTCCCAAGAAAGCTAAGGTAACTGAGCTAAACGACTACCGCCCCGTAGCACTCACATCCGTCATCATGAAGTGCTTTGAGAGACTAGTCAAGGACCATATCACCTCCACCCTACCTGACACCCTTGACCCACTCCAATTTGCTTACCGCCCAAATAGGTCCACAGACGATGCAATCTCAACCACACTGCACACTGCCCTAACCCATCTGGACAAGAGGAATACCTATGTGAGAATGCTGTTCATCGACTACAGCTCGGCATTCAACACCATAGTACCCTCCAAGCTCGTCATCAAGCTCGAGACCCTGGGTCTCGACCCCGCCCTGTGCAACTGGGTACTGGACTTCCTGACGGGCCGCCCCCAGGTGGTGAGGGTAGGCAACAACATCTCCTCCCCGCTGATCCTCAACACTGGGGCCCCACAAGGGTGCGTTCTGAGCCCTCTCCTGTACTCCCTGTTCACCCACGACTGCGTGGCCACGCACGCCTCCAACTCAATCATCAAGTTTGCGGACGACACAACAGTGGTAGGCTTGATTACCAACAACGACGAGACGGCCTACAGGGAGGAGGTGAGGGCCCTCGGAGTGTGGTGTCAGGAAAATAACCTCACACTCAACGTCAACAAAACTAAGGAGATGATTGTGGACTTCAGGAAACAGCAGAGGGAACACCCCCCCATCCACATCGATGGAACAGTAGTGGAGAGGGTAGCAAGTTTTAAGTTCCTCGGCATACACATCACAGACAAACTGAATTGGTCCACTCACACAGACAGCATCGTGAGGAAGGCGCAGCAGCGCCTCTTCAACCTCAGGAGGCTGAAGAAATTCGGCTTGTCACCAAAAGCACTCACAAACTTCTACAGATGCACAATCGAGAGCATCCTGGCGGGCTGTATCACCGCCTGGTATGGCAACTGCACCGCCCTCAACCGTAAGGCTCTCCAGAGGGTAGTGAGGTCTGCACAACGCATCACCGGGGGCAAACTACCTGCCCTCCAGGACACCTACACCACCCGATGCTACAGGAAGGCCATAAAGATCATCAAGGACATCAACCACCCGAGCCACTGCCTGTTCACCCCGCTGTCATCCAGAAGGCGAGGTCAGTACAGGTGCATCAAAGCTGGGACCGAGAGACTGAAAAACAGCTTCTATCTCAAGGCCATCAGACTGTTAAACAGCCACCACTAACATTGAGTGGCTACTGCCAACACACTGTCAATGCCACTGACTCTACTCCAGCCACTTTAATCATGGGAATTGATGGGAAATGATGTAAATATATCACTAGCCACTTTAAACAATGCTACCTTATATAATGTTACTTACCCTACATTATTCATCTCATATGCATACGTAGATACTGTACTCTATATCATCGACTGCATCCTTATGTAATACATGTATCACTAGCCACTTTAACTATGCCACTTTGTTTACATACTCATCTCATTTGTATATACTGTACTCGATACCATCTACTGTATCTTGCCTATGCTCCTCTGTACCATCACTCATTCATATATCCTTATGTACATATTCTTTATCCCCTTACACTGTGTATAAGACAGTAGTTTTGGAATTGTTAGTTAGATTACTTGTTGGTTATTACTGCATTGTCGGAACTAGAAGCCAAGCATTTCGCTACACTCGCATTAACATCTGCTAACCATGTGTATGTGACAAATAAAATTTGATTTGATTTGATTTGATTTAACACCATCTGCTCTAATTCACTCACGAAAGTATTTCAAGAAGATCTAAATGCATATTTCGATGACACTGATTGAGATCAATCAAATGATTGGCATGAAGATGCATTTTGGACGTTTCACCAGTAAAACGTGAAGAATTATCATTCACAATTGACAGTGATGATGGCCTGTTTTTAAATTAGGTAACCTATGCCTAACTTTGTGTTTGAGGGTTTTAAAATTAAAAAATGTTCTGTAGACAATGTGTGGGCATAGGCAGTAGTTGCAATTGGAGGATGCATTTTATGTATATTCTATAATGATAGGCTATTCAATTGGCTACATCTGTCAGTACAAACTTTGATTCAGGAAATTATCAAGTAATACAACATTTTAAATCTGCTCCCTCACCTACAAATAAAACTCGCACTACACCACATTATATATATATATGCACACGCACACGCACACACACACACAATATGCTGCTGCTACTCCGTTCTTTATTTTACTGTTATCTATCCTGATAATAACAAAATAGTATGTAAAGGAAAAAAAACTAAGAGAAGTGAGCCTCCCATCCCATTCCCCCACAAAACATTTCTCCATCCAACGTAAAAAGTTTCCTTGATGTTAAATAACGTCTGATACAAACTTAAAAATGTATAAGTTGATAGTTCGGTTTATGAGATGGCAAGGTCATATTTTTCCAAATTTTGTTCCAATTAAAGGGCCGTTCAGAATCACTTAGATCTGTGGTAGAAAAAGTACTCAATTATCATACTTGAGTACAAGTAAAGATAACTAAATAGAAAATGACTCAAGTAAAAGTGAATGTCCCCCAGTAAAATACTACATAAGTAAAAGTCTAAAAGTATTTGGTTTTAAATATACTTAAAGTATAAAAAGTCTAATTTCTACAATATACAGTGGGGAGAACAAGTATTTGATACACTGACGATTTTGCAGGTTTTCCTACTTACAAAGCATGTAGAGGTCTGTCATTTTTATTATAGGTGCACTTCAACTGTGAGAGACGGAATCTAAAACAAAAATTCAGAAAATCACATTGTATGATTTTTAAGTAATTAATTTGCATTTAATTGCATGACATAAGTATTTGATCACCTACCAACCAGTGAGAATTCCGGCTCTCACAGACCGTGTTTCTTTAAGAAGCCCTCCTGTTCTCCACTCATTACCTGTATTAACTGCACCTGTTTGAACTCGTTACCTGTATAAAAGATACCTGTCCACACACTCCAACCTCTCCACAATGGCCAAGACCAGAGAGCTGTGTAAGGACATCAGGGATAAAATTGTAGACCTGCACAAGGCTGGGATGGGCTACAGGACAATAGGCAAGCAGCTTGGTGAGAAGGCAACAACTGTTGGCACAATTATTAGAAAACGGAAGAAGTTCAAGATGACGGTCAATCACCCTCGATCTGGGGCTCCATGCAAGATCTCACCTCATGGGTCATCAATGATCATGAGGAAGGGGACAGGACGACTGCACCGTATTGAGGGGATGATGGATGGAGCCATGTATCGCGAGATCTTGGCCAACAACCTCCTTCCCTCAGTAAGAGCATTGAAGATGAGTCGTGGCTGGGTCTTCCAGCATGACAATGACCCGAAACACACAGCCAGGGCAACTAAGGAGTGGCTCCGTAAGAAGCATCTCAAGGTCTTGGAGTGGCCTAGCCAGTCTCCAGACCTGAACCCAATAGAACATCTTTGGAGGGAGCTGAAAGTCCGTATTGCCCAGCGACAGCCCCGAAACCTGAAGGATCTGGAGAAGGTCTGTATGGAGGAGTGGGCCAAAATCCCTGCTGCAGTGTGCGCAAACCTGGTCAAGAACTACAGGAAACGTATGATCTCTGTAATTGCAAACAAAGGTTTCTGTACCAAATATTAGGTTCTGCTTTTCTAATGTATCAAATACTTATGTCATGCAATAAAATGCAAATGAATTACTAAAAAATCATACAATGTGATTTTCTGGATTTTTGTTTTAATTCCGTCTCTCACAGTTGAAGTGTACCTATGATAAAAATTACAGACCTCTACATGCTTCGTAAGTAGGAAAACCTGCAAAATCGGCGGTGTTTCAAATACTTGTTCTCCCCACTGTACTTAAGTATGAGAAGTAAAAAAGTACAAAATAATTTCAAATTCCTTATAATTAAGCAAACCAGGCGGCACAATTCTATTTATTTTTATTTTTATGTATGGATAGACAGGGGCACACTCCAACACTTAGACATCATTTACAAGTATGTTTTTTTTAAGTTAGTCCGCCAGATCAGAGGCAGTAGGGATGACAAGGGACGTTCTCTTGATAAGTGCGTGATTTTGACAATTTTCCTGTCCTGCTAAGCCAGCGTATCCCAAACTCGGTCCTTGGGACACCAAAGATTGCAAGTTCTGGTTTATGCACTAACACTACACAGCTGATTTTTTTTTAATGAAAGCAACTGGGAAGTTAGTCCATTTAGTGAGGTAGGATTTAATTGATTTAAGTGTTCTGCTAAAGTTTCTGGCAATGGTTTTATCTGAGGAAGGGAATATATCTACTCCCAAATATTTTAAATGGGAAACAATTGGGATTCCATAAGTAGAGATGGAGTACTCCATCGGGGTAGGGCAGATATGGTTAGATTAATTTTACAATTTGAGATTAAGCTGAATTTACCTATGATCTTCAATGTGTTCGGGAACGATTGAGATACATTGTCTAGATATAGTAAAATATAATCTGCGTATAATGAAATGATCAGTAGATTTGAGGGAAATTGGTGTCATTTCATTCAATTGACGAATGGCCTGGGCCAGGTGTTCCATTGATAATAAAAACACCAAAGGAGAAATTGGATCGCCTTGCATGCTGCTTCTAGTGATTCTGAACGGCACAGATATTACCTGTTATAACTATGGCTGAGGGATTGGCATATAGTATTTTAATCATGTTAATGAAATTGGAGCCAGTTCCCATATGTTCCAAGACAGACCAGAGATATGACAATTCTATTATATCACAAACTTGTTCTGCATTAATAGATGAAACAGCCCGAGGAGCTGTTGTTCCTGATTTAAACATTTAAGATATGTAAAAGTCTGAGGTTATCCTAGGATAAATGTTTTTTAATAAACCTGCTTGGGTCCGTGTGGACCAATTCGGGTAAGTAAGTCTCGAGACGACAACATTTTGGAAAACAGTTAAATATCTGTGTTTATCAAAGATAGGGGGTGAAAGTCCCGAGTGGTGCAGCGGTCTAAGGCACTGCGGTGCTTGAAGTGTCACTATAGATCTGGATTCAATCCAGGGCTGTGTCGCAGCCGACCACAACCGGGAGACCCATGAGGCAACGCACAATTGGCCCAGAGTCATCCGGATTAGGGGAGAGTTTGGTCGGCCGGGATGTCCTTGTCCCATCGCGCTCTAGTGACACCTGTAGCGGCCCGGGCACAGGCACGTTGACACAGTCGCCAGTTGTACGGTGTTTTCTCAGACACTTTGGTGAGGCTGGCTTCCGGGTTAAGCGAGCAGTGTGTCAAGAAGCACTGTGGCTTGGGAGGGTCATGTTTCGGGGGATGTATGGCTCTCGACCTTTGCCTCTCCCGAGTCCGTACAGGCGTTTCAGCGATGGACAAGACTAACTACCAATTGGATATCACAAAATTGGGGAGAAAAAGGGGGGGGGGAATAAGGGGTGATAGTGAGAACACTGGGTGTCAATCTTATCTTTTTTTAAATAAAAGCAAACTTAGAGCTGTATTCACATATCTTCCAAATGAAACTTTGTGAATGGCTGTGTTAATAATTTTGAGCAATAGCGGACCTAATTGATTCCCTAATTTTAAATATACCTCAGGGGGAATAACATTCGATCCAGGTGATTTGCCTTTATTCATGCTATCCAATGCTCAGTGGTGAAAAATGCACTCAATTATCATAAAAGTAAAGATACCTTAATAGAAAATTACTCAAGTAAAAGTGAAAGTCACACAGTAAAATACTATTTGTGTAAAAGACTAAAAGTTAATGTAATTGCTCAAATACTTAAGTATCAGCAGTAAAAGTAAAAGTATAAATAATTTTTAATTCCTTATATTAAGCAAATCGGACAGCACAATTTTCTTGTTTTTTATGTATTTATGGATAGCCAGGGGCACACTCCAACACTCAGAATTACATTTAGAAAACTAAGCATTTGTGTTTAGTGAGTCCATTAGAGGCAGTAGGTGCTGACCAGGGATGTTCTTGATAAGTGCGTGAATTGGACCATTTTCCTTTCAAAATGTAATGAATGCTTTTGGGTGTCAGGGAAAATGTATGGAGTTAAAAGTACATTATTTTCTTTAGGAGTGTAGTGAAGTTAAAGTTGGCTAAATTATAAATAGTAAAGTACTGTCATGACTGTCCTGATCAGGTCAGGTTACAGGTCAGGTTACAGGAGACCAGAACCTTACAGATTATCTCTCAACACCAACAGAGGAGGAGAAATCTAGGGGTCTGAAGATGTGGGGCTTTTATGACCCCTCACGCCCCTGGTAAATCTCAGGCCACAGACACATTCCTTTGTTCTGTTACTATGGAGAACCAGCCTCAGAACATTAAACATGAAATAAAGGGACTTTGGAACAATGGTTTCCGTCAGCCAAAATGGTGGTCATGACGATAGATGGAATGTTTTGTTATTAAAGGTTAATAGATGATGTTATTACGAAAACCGTAATGTGAAGAGTTTTCCTAGTATATGTTTGATGTTTATACATTGTACATTGCATGGAAAATATCCAAATCAAAGAGAATGTTTTGTTTGGGGAAGATGAAATTAGTTAGTTAGTTAGTTAGTTAGTTGTCTAAAATTGGATTTGAATCAAATCTAGACCTTGCCTCATTAACTTGGTACGCCCACAGAATTGCCCTAAAGGCGGGTACGCCCATTTCTGACCCAAGGGTATAAAACCTGTGAGTATAGAATTTACAGGAGGACTGGTTGACCCAAGCTGCAGCAAAGGTCTAAAAAATCAACGAACCCAGAACGCAACGCAAGTTTGAAGACAAAGAAATCCTTTTCTACCCAAGCTACGGATGAGTAGCTGTGTCTAAGCAGGTGAATTCAAGTCGAACCACCTAGCCTCCATCTCCCATCGAATCGTGGTATCTAAAGGGTTTCATTCCTATGCTGTGAGCTCTGAGCTACAGAGCTGTCTGTCCTCAGAAGACCCCTTCCAGAGCAAAGGGGTGAGGGAACAGACTCCTAAGCCAAAAGGACACTGACATCAGGAGGACGATCAGAGAGGTGCGCCGGAGTAGTGCGTCATCGAGCAGCTGAACGGTCCACGCAGAGAATCCTCGGAGGTCTACCCTATGTAATTACATCATTATATTCTGACCCATAAGAGCGGCAGTTTGGGGCAAGGCTAGGGTTAGAATAAGCATAGCTGACAAATTCATCCAAATGTATATTTCTCTCGTGAACTTTCTCTTTTTCTCTCTCTTTGAAATCCCCATTTTGGGTAACACGCGCCATAGTGTGTTGGCCCGTTATTTTAAGTTCTAATCAATAGCCTATAATGTGTTTTGTCTATGTGTATCTTTTATCATAATTTTTGCTTTTTAGTAAATATATATTCAACTAAGATTGGTGTGGTACGAACTCATTGGTGAGACCCGGGTCCATGCAGATTCACGAGCTATACGACGTTCAGAACGAGATTTGTAGAGGCAACTGGTTAATTAGCGGCTGTTGTTAAATATCGATATTCTGATATTCTTTGAGTTAATTTTGGAAATAGCAACTCAATAAAAACTAGTGTTCCCATGGTGCCCCAGGTTAATGAGTTAATAATTGCTTGATTCAGTTAATCATTCACTGAACAACAGTCGTCACATTAACGAATACAACATCACGACAGTACAGATACCCCAAAAAACTACTTAAGTAGTACTTTAAAGTATGTTTACTTGAGTACTTTACACCACTGCCAATGCTCAAGTTCAATACGAGAGATTTGGGCTTCTTCTGTTGAGAGAAGAGGAGTTGTTAATACTTTTAGAAAGGACTTAGTCTGGATTTGCAATCAGAGGTGTACAGTTCTTTATAAAGTTGGGACAATCCTTTTGATTGTAATTCCCCTGTTTCAGATACAATAGTTGCTATATCAGCTAATTGATCATTTTTTTATTTATTTTTTTATTTGACCTCTATTTAACTAGGCAAGTCAGTTAAGAACTAATTCTTATTTTCAATGACGGCCTAGGAACAGTGGGTTAACTGTCTTGTTCAGGGCCAGAACTAAAGATTTCTACCTAGACAGCTCGGGGAGTCCAACGCTCTAACCACTAGGCTACCTGCCGCCCCATTTTTTATTTTATTTTTTTATTTCACCTTTATTTAACCAGGTAGGCTAGTTGAGAACAAGTTCTCATTTGCAACTGCGACCTGGCCAAGATAAAGCATAGCAGTGTGAGCAGACAACAAAGAGTTACACATGGAGTAAACAATTAACAAGTCAATAACACAGTAGAAACCAAAGGGGGAGTCTATATACAATGTGTGCAAAAGGCATGAGGAGGTAGGCAAATAATTACAATTTTGCAGATTAACACTGGAGTGATGAATGATCAGATGGTCATGTACAGGTAGAGATATTGGTGTGCAAAAGAGCAGAAAAGTAAATAAATAAAAACAGTATGGGGATGAGGTAGGTGAAAAAGGGTGGGCTATTTACCAATAGACTATGTACAGCTGCAGCGATCGGTTAGCTGCTCAGATAGCTGATGTTTGAAGTTGGTGAGGGAGATAAAAGTCTCCAACTTCAGCGATTTTTGCAATTCGTTCCAGTCACAGGCAGCAGAGTACTGGAACGAAAGGCGGCCAAATGAGGTGTTGGCTTTAGGGATGATCAGTGAGATACACCTGCTGGAGCGCGTGCTACGGATGGGTGTTGCCATCGTGACCAGTGAGCTGAGATAAGGCGGAGCTTTACCCTAGCATGGACTTGTAGATGACCTGGAGCCAGTGGGTCTGGCGACGAATATGTAGCGAGGGCCAGCCGACTAAAGCATACAAGTCGCAGTGGTGGGTGGTATAAGGTGCTTTAGTGACGAAACGGATGGCACTGTGATAGACTGCATCCAGTTTGCTGAGTAGAGTGTTGGAAGCCATTTTGTAGATGACATCGCCGAAGTCGAGGATCGGTAGGATAGTCAGTTTTACTAGGGTAAGCTTGGCGGCGTGAGTGAAGGAGGCTTTGTTGCGGAATAGAAAGCCGACTCTTGATTTGATTTTCGATTGGAGATGTTTGATATGAGTCTGGAAGGAGAGTTTGCAGTCTAGCCAGACACCTAGGTACTTATAGACGTCCACATATTCTAGGTCGGAACCATCCAGGGTGGTGATGCTAGTCGGGCATGCGGGTGCAGGCAGCGACCGGTTGAAAAGCATGCATTTGGTTTTACTAGCGTTTAAGAGCAGTTGGAGGCCACGGAAGGAGTGTTGTATGGCATTGAAGCTTGTTTGGAGGTTAGATAGCACAGTGTCCAAAGACGGGCCGAAGGTATATAGAATGGTGTCGTCTGCGTAGAGGTGGATCAGGGAATCGCCCGCAGCAAGAGCAACATCATTGATATACACAGAGAAAAGAGTCGGCCCGAGAGTTGAACCCTGTGGCACCCCCATAGAGACTGCCAGAGGACCAGACAGCATGCCCTCCGATTTGACGCACTGAACTCTGTCTGCAAAGTAGTTGGTGAACCAGGCAAGGCAGTCATCCGAAAAACCGAGGCTCCTGAGTCTGCCGATAAGAATATGGTGATTGACAGAGTCGAAAGCCTTGGCAAGGTCGATGAAGACGGCAGCACAGTACTGTATTTTATCGATGGCGGTTATGATATCGTTGAGTACCTTGAGTGTGGCTGAGGTGCACCCATGACCGGCTCGGAAACCAGATTGCACAGCGGAGAAGGTGCGGTGGGATTCGAGATGGTCAGTGACCTGTTTGTTGACTTGGCTTTCGAAGACCTTAGATAGGCAGGGCAGGATGGATATAGGTCTGTAACAGTTTGGGTCCAGGGTGTCTCCCCCTTTGAAGAGGGGGATGACTGCGGCAGCTTTCCAATCCTTGGGGATCTCAGACGATATGAAAGAGAGGTTGAACAGGCTGGTAATAGGGGTTGCGACAATGGTGGCAGATAGTTTCAGAAATAGAGGGTCCAGATTGTCAAGCCCAGCTGATTTGTACGGGTCCAGGTTTTGCAGCTCTTTCAGAACATCTGCTATCTGGATTTGGTTAAAGGAGAACCTGGAGAGGCTTGGGCAAGGAGCTGCGGGGGGGCGGAGCTGTTGGCCGAGGTTGAAGTAGTCAGGCGGAAGGCATGGCCAGCCGTTGAGAAATGCTTATTGAAGTTTTCGATAATCATGGATTTATCACTGGTGACCGTGTTACCTAGCCTCAGTGCAGTGGGCAGCTGGGAGGAGGTGCTCTTGTTCTCCATGGACTTCACAGTGTCCCAGAACTTTTTGGAGTTGGAGCTACAGGATGCAAACTTCTGCCTGAAGAAGCTGGCCTTAGCTTTCCTGACTGACTGCGTGTATTGGTTCCGGACTTCCCTGAACAGTTGCATATCACAGGGACTATTCGATGCTATTGCAGTCCGCCACAGGATGTTTTTGTGCTGGTCGAGGGCAGTCAGGTCTGGGGTGAACCAAGGGCTGTATCTGTTCTTAGTTCTGCATTTTTTGAACGGAGCATGCTTATCTAAAATGGTGAGGAAGTTACTTTTAAAGAATGACCAGGCATCCTCAACTGACGGGATGAGGTCAATGTCCTTCCAGGATACCCGGGCCAGGTCGATTAGAAAGGCCTGCTCACAGAAGTGTTTTAGGGAGCGTTTGACAGTGATGAGGGGTGGTCGTTTGACTGCGGCTCCGTAGCGGATACAGGCAATGAGGCAGTGATCGCTGAGATCCTGGTTGAAGACAGCGGAGGTGTATTTGGAGGGCCAGTTGGTCAGGATGACGTCTATGAGGGTGCCCTTGTTTACAGAGTTAGGGTTGTACCTGGTGGGTTCCTTGATGATTTGTGTGAGATTGAGGGCATCTAGCTTAGATTGTAGGACTGGCGAGGTGTTAAGCATATCCCAGTTTAGGTCACCTAACAGAACAAACTCTGAAGCTAGATGGGGGGCGATCAATTCACAAATGGTGTCCAGGGCACAGCTGGGAGCTGAGGGGGGTCGGTAGCAGGCAGCAACCGTGAGAGACTTATTTCTGGAGAGAGTAATTTTCAAAATTAGTAGTTCGAACTGTTTGGGTATGGACCTGGAAAGTATGACATTACTTTGCAGGCTATCTCTGCAGTAAACTGCAACCCCGCCCCCTTTGGCAGTTCTATCTTGACGGAAGATGTTATAGTTGGGTATGGAAATCTCTGAATTTTTGGTGGCCTTCCTGAGCCAGGATTCAGACACAGCAAGGACATCAGGGTTAGCAGAGTGTGCTAAAGCAGTGAGTAAAACAAACTTAGGGAGGAGGCTTCTGATGTTGACATGCATGAAACCAAGGCTTTTTCGATCACAGAAGTCAACAAATGAGGGTGCCTGGGGACATGCAGGGCCTGGGTTTACCTCCACATCACCCGCGGAACAGAGAAGGAGTAGTATGAGGGTGCGGCTAAAGGCTATCAAAACTGGTCGCCTAGAGCGTTGGGGACAGAGAATAAGAGGAGCAGGTTTCTGGGCATGGTAGAATATATTCAGGGCATAATGCGCAGACAGGGGTATGGTGGGGTGCGGGTACAGCGGAGGTAAGCCCAGGCACTGGGTGATGATGAGGGAGGTTGTATCTCTGGACATGCTGGTAGTAATGGGTGAGGTCACCGCATGTGTGGGAGGTGGGACAAAGGAGTTATCAGGGGCGTGAAGAGTGGAACTAGGGGCTCCATTGTGAACTAAAACAATGATAACTAACCTGAACAACAGTATACAAGGCATATTGACATTTGAGAGAGACATACAGCGAGGCATACAGTAATCACAGGTGTTGAATTGGGAAAGCTAGCTAAAACAGTAGGTGAGACAACAGCTAATCAGCTAGCACAACAACAGCAGGTAAAATGGCGTAGACTAGGCAACGGGGCCAACAGATAGAACAAACAAGCAGAATGGAGTACCGTGATTAATGGACAGTCCAGCGTGCATCAGCTATGTAGCCAAGAGATCAGTGTCCAGGGGGCAGCGGTGGATGGGGCAGGGAAGCTGGCCTGGCGAGTGTTATCCAGGTTAAAAAAAACTAACAATGACTAAATAGCTTGTAGCTAGTTAGCTGGTTAGCTTCTGGAGGTTCTTGAGTGTGTTCAAAAATAAATAAAAAATAATAGCGATTCCGTATCACATTGGGTGAGGCAGGTTTCCGGAAGGTATAAACAAATTAAAAGTCAAAAGAGATAGAAAGTAAATATGGGTCCGGTGAGCATTTGAGACGCGGCGATTCAGGCGGTTAGCAGGCCTGTGCTAACAAGCTAACAGTTTGTAGGCCCGGGCTAGACAAGGTAGCAGTTAGCGGGCCGGAGCTGGACAAGCTAGCAGGCCGAATTAGCAAGCAGGGAGATAGCGAGGGCTAGAGAGTTAGCCTTTGGGGGACGTCGCGATGGGGTGAGTCTGTTTATTCCTCTTCATGCGATGACATCGGTAGACCGGTCGTGGGCCCGGGTATTGTAGCTCAGGAGTATGCTACGGTGGTAGCACAGGTGCTACGGCCGGGCTAGCTTCAAGCTAAGTGGGTGGAAACGCTAGCCAGGAGTAATCCGAGGTTGCGGTTTAGCTAGATAGCTAGTTGCTGAAAAATCCAGCTGAAAGATGTTCCGTTTGCGGTGGGAATCCGGGGATGAAAAATAAATAGGTCCGTTGTGCTCTGGTTAAAGTCGCGTTGTACGAACAGGCGAGAGCTTTCCGAACTACAGGTTAGCTGATGACCGGTTAGCTGGAGACCGCTAGCATACCCGCTGGTTAGCTGGCTAGCTTCAGTTGAGGGGTCCCGAAGTAAATATAAATACTTTAGGAAAAATAGCTACATTGGGTGAGTCGGGTTGCAGGAGAGTATTTGGAAGCTTAGGGTTTAGCAAAATGTTTTCAAAGAGATATGTGGAGAAAATATGTAAAAAAAGAAAAATAAACGATATATACAGGGACACGACAGGACAGGACGACCTACTGCTACGCCATCTTGGATTCTGTGTAGCTTGTTGGCCAGTAAATTACTGGGACGATTACCATGGAAGTAATGATTGAGTCTAACAACTCGATGGATGGCAAATTCTGCTCTCTGTCTTATCAATAAATTAAGTTCTGTCTTGACTTTGGAAAGAGTAGTAGCTAACTGGTCTGAAAAAGTGTTTGCTGAGAACGCTCTGTTAATGCAGTTAACAACATTTCTAAGTAGGATGTCTTTAATTGTGATTTATTCAACCCAGACGCAAATGCAGTTGCATTATTTTTCATAAAACCTTTTGTTGCATTCCATAAAATTCAGAGGTCATCGACAAATTTTATTGATCATTATGAATTCATTTAGTTCAGTTTCAAATTAATTACAGAATGCAGTATTTTGTAGTAATGAAATGTTGAGCCTTGTGGCTCTTTGAAAATATTCTGAAATGTCTAATTGGCAGTACTAGGCGTGGTGATCGGTGATCAAGCTCATAGGTCAAATTTTTAAATATTTTCTTAATTTGAGAAAATGGAGGTATAGATAAAAATATAAAATCGATTCGGGATGATGTTTTATGCTTGTTCGAGTAGAAAGTGTACTCGTTTGCATTTGGATTATGTGCTCGCCAGGCATCACTGAGGTTGTAATTAGAGAGTATACTGTATGTTGGAGAGCCTTGGTTGCGTGTGGATTGTAGTTGGTTTTATTAGATTATTCCCGCAAGTCCAAAATTGCATTTTCGTCTCTCCTAATACAGTGAGGGAAAAAAGTATATGATCCCCTGCTGATTTGTACGTTTGCCCACTGAAAAATAAATGATCAGTCTATAATTTTAATGGTAGGTTTATTTGAACAGTGAGAGACAGAATAACAACAACAAAAATCCAGAAAAACGCATGTCAAAAATGTTATACATTTATTTGCATTTTAATGAGGGAAATAAGAATTTGACCCCTCTGCAAAACATGACTTAGTACTTGGTTGCAAAACCCTTGTTGGCAATCACAGAGGTCAGACGTTTCTTGTAGTTGGCCACCAGGTTTGCACACATCTCAGGAGGGATTTTGTCCCACTCCTCTTTGCAGATCTTCTCCACATCATTAAGGTTTCGAGGCTGACGTTTGGCAACTCGAACCTTCAGCTCCCTCCACAGATTGTCTATGGGGTTAAGGTCTGGAGACTGGCTAGGCCACTCCAGGACCTTAATGTGCTTCTTCTTGAGCCACTCCTTTGTTGCCTTGGCCGTGTGTTTTGGGTCATTGTCATGCTGGAATACCCATCTGCGACCCATTTTCAATGCCCTGGCTGAGGGAAGGAGGTTCTCACCCAAGATTTGATGGTACATGGCCCCGTCCATCTTTCCTTATATGTGGTGAAGTTGTCTTGTCCCCTTAGCAGAAAAACACCCCCAAAGCATAATGTTTCCATCTCCACGTTTGACGGTGGGGATGGTGTTCTTGGGGTCATAGGCAGCATTCCTCCTCCTCCAAACATGGCGAGTTGAGTTGATGCCAAAGAGCTCCATTTTGGTCTCATCTGACCACAACACTTTCACCCAGTTGTCCTCTGAATCATTCAGATGATCATTGGCAAACTTCAGATGGGCATGTATATGTGCTTTCTTGAGCAGTGGGACCTTGTGGGCGCTGCAGGATTTCAGTACTTCACGGTATAGTGTGTTACCAATTGTTTTCTTGGTGACTATGGTCCCAGCTGCCTTGAGATCATTGACAATATCCTCCCGTGTAGTTCTGGGCTGATTCCTCACCGTTCCCATAATCATTGCAACTCCACGAGGTGAGATCTTGCATGGAGCCCCAGGCCAAGGGAGATTGACAGTTCTTTTGTGTTTCATCCATTTGCAAATAATCGCACCAACTGTTGTCACCTTCTCACCAAGCTGCTTGGCGATGGTCTTGTAGCCCATTCCAGCCCATTGTAGGTCTACAATCTTGTCCCTGACATCCTTGGAGAGCTCTTTGGACTTGGCCATAGTGGAGAGTTTGGAATCTGATTGATTGATTGCTTCTGTGGACAGGTGTCTTTTATACAGGTAACAAACTGAGATTAGGAGCACTCCCTTTAAGAGTGTGCTCCTAATCTCAACTCGTTACCTGTATAAAAGACACCTGGGAGCCAGAAATCTTTCTGATTGAGAGGGGGTCAAATACTTATTTCCCTCATTAAAATGCAAATCAATTTATAACATTTTTGACATGCGTTTTTCTGGAGGGGATCAAATACTTTTTTTCCCTCACTGTATGTGACGATCGTCTGAAGAAGTAGACCAAGGTGCAGCATGGTAAGTGTGCATGATCTTTAATACTCAGAACACCAAACAAAAACAATAAAAGGAATAACGAACTTCTGCCGGCTTCACAGAGCTAACAAAAAACAAGATCCCACAACATAGGTGGGAAAACAGGCTACCTAAATATGATTCCCAATCAGAGACAACGATAGACAGCTGCCTTTGATTGGGAACCACACTCGGCCAAAACTAAAGAAATACAAAACATAGAATGCCCACCCCACCCTGACCTCACCAAATAGAGAAATAAAACGGCACTCTAAGGTCAGGGCGTGACATAATAACACAATGGAACTCAGTTAATTTAACAATATGCTGTTCAGAGAATCAAAAAATGTAGGATCATACACATTAATAAAGACAATTATGGATACATTAAGGAAAGTGATTCTGACTTCTTGGTCTTTGCCTTTACCCAAGACGGTGATTTTGAGTTTATTATGCATCATTATGCATTGTGTTTAGATTTTTTTTTCAGAAAGGAATGCTATATTAATTATAGAATTGTTATCTTTAATATTGATAAGCTCATGGATGTGTAACAAAAAATGCCAAGAGTGTGCAAAGCTGTCATCAAGGCAAAGTGTGGCGACTTTGAAGAATCTCAAATAGAAAATATATTTGGATTTGTTTAACACTTTTTTTGTTTACTACATGATTCCATATACATGTTATTTCATAGTGTTGATGTCATCACTATTATTCTACAATGCAGAAAATAGTACAAATAAAGAAAAACCCTGGAATGAGTAGGTGTGTCCACACATTTGACTGGTACTGTACAGTAGATCTTCACAATTGTTCATCATAGCCTATAGGCCAAGTCCTTCCAGGGAGATTAATTAAATAGCCTGTCCTAAAAAAAAAAGGGGACAGCAATCAACAGGAAGAAAAAAAGAAAAAAAAAGAAATTAGCCCATACGGGACTGGCCATTTCTCCTTAGCAGTAGCAAAACATATCATGTAGGGGAATAGCTTCCATCTAATATAGCTATATTTTGCCCATGTATGAATTCAATGCACTGTAGCCCCACAAGGAAGTAGCCCCAGTCCTTGTGACAAGTTAATATATTGACCATTGTTCATTAAATTGGCATGATGTCAACACAGTGTTAATATCCTGGACCAAAATATAAATGCAACTTGTAAAGTGTGTTGGTCCCATGTTTTATGAGCTAAAATAAAATATTCCGTTTAGTCTTTTATGAGATTTATTTGCCCTTAGTTTATGCTGTTTCCAGGTCACACCTCTGTCGCATTGGCTGTCTTCTCCAGACTTTCCACTTTAGTTGAATAGGCATCCACTTTAGAAGTAAGCAATTCGAGTGACTAATTTACAAGTCGAGAGCAGAGGTAATGTCCTCACAAACAATCTCTCGGTTGGTAGCGGCCAGCTCTTTCTGTTGCCTGGTGTTGAGCCGCCATGTTACCACTAAAGGTATACCGATTATGATTTTTCAACGCTGATACCGATTATTGGAGGACCAAAAAAAGCCGATACCGTTTAATCGGACATTTTTTGTTGTTGTTGTTGTAATAATGACAATTACAACAATACTGAATGAACACTTATTTTAACTTAATATAATACATCAATAAAATCAATTTAGCCTCAAATAAATAATGAAACATGTTCAATTTGGTTTAAATAATGCAAAAACAAAGTGTTGGAGAAGAAAGTAGAAGTGCAATATGTGCCATGTAAGAAAGCTAACGTTTAAGTTCCTTGCTCAGAACATGAGAACATATGAAAGCTGGAGGTTCCTTTTAACAGGAGTCTTCAATATTCCCAGGTCAGAAGTTTTAGATTGGAGTTATTATAGGAATTATAGGACTATTTCTCTCTATACCATTTGTATTTCATTAACCTTTGACTATTGGATGTTCTTATAGGCACTTTAGTATTGACAGTTTAACAGTATAGCTACCGTCCCTCTCCTCGCTCCTACCTGGGCTCGAACCAGAAACACAACGACAACAGCCTCCCTCGAAGAAGCTTTACCCATGCAGAGCAAGGGAAACAACCACTCCAAGTCTCAGAGCGAGTGACACTTGAAACTCTATTAGCGCGCACCCCGCTAACTAGCTAGCCGGGAGTTGATAGGCTTGAAGTCATAAACAGCTGCTGGCAAACGCACAAAAGTGCTGTTTGAATGAATGCTTACGAGCCTGCTGCTGCCTACCATCGCTCAGTCAGACTGTTCTATCAAATCATAGACTTAGTTATAACATGATAACACACATAAATACGAGCCTTAGGTAATTAAAACGGGATTGCAGCCCTAAGAAGTTAACGAGATTGATATGACAACAGCCAGTGAAAGTGCAGAGCGCCAAAGTTAAACAACAAAAATCGCATAATTAAAATTCCTCAAACATACATGTATTTTATACAATTTTAAAGGTAATCGTGTTGTTAATCCCACCAAAATGTCCGATTTCAAATAGGCTTTACACCAAAAGCACCACAAATGATAATGTTAGGTCAGAGCCAAGCCACAGAAAAACACAGCCATTTTTCCAGCCAAAGAGAGGTGTTGCGTCTTTGGCTATGCCGGATTAAGTGATATGACATGCTATTCTATAAAATAATTTCTCCGTAATTAATATTACCTGATTGAGCTAATCATATAAATGTAATTAACTAGAGAGTAGGGGCACCAATAAATAATATTTATAGAGCTGTTATCTTCCGAATAAATTCTTAAAGACCTAGTAATATTTTACATCAATAGCAGTCAATATTAATCGTCACCTTAATTTAGTCTCATCTGAAAGTTGTAAATTCTTGGTTATCTGCACGAACCCTGGCAAACAAGTTGAATCAGTAATACAAAATTGGGTTTAATTATTTATTTACTAAATACTAACTAATCACACAGAATTACACATACACGTAATTAAATCATAACTTGGTTAAAAATGACGTTATAAAGGAAAACGTCCCTGGCGGGCGGAACAGATATGACAGCTTGTTACACAAAAGAAAAGGGCTGGGTTTG
Source organism: Oncorhynchus kisutch (assembly GCF_002021735.2). Taxonomy (NCBI): domain Eukaryota; kingdom Metazoa; phylum Chordata; class Actinopteri; order Salmoniformes; family Salmonidae; genus Oncorhynchus; species Oncorhynchus kisutch. The sequence continues at coordinate 40,421,737 of NC_034176.2, forward strand.
AGTGAAAGAGCGGGAAGACTGAGGAACAAAGGGTGAAGCTGTGCTATCAAAAATACAGTATCTTATGCATTGTAAATTACCGCCCATTTGGAAAAGGAAAATAAAATAGATATTTACTCTGAGCTGCGCTCAGAAGGCCATGTTGCCAAACCGAGTCCTTTGAAGAATGTCTCTGGTGATCAATTGGATACTTTGTAGTAACGTCGTTGTGTGGTAGACGGGATACTCTGTCTGTTCCTTCCTAACCTGCGTTTGCAACTGCTGTTGCTAACTCAACGGCTAGGAGGTATCACTTCTGTAGTGAATAAGAGTTCAAAGTTCATACCATTCGCAACCAAAGCTCACACTGATGTTGGCTTCGTTCTGTAGTTATTTTCTGAACCATTCTGACATCGGACCGTCGTCCTCACATCCTCGGAACAGGAGGTTATATTGTCGTCAAGGGCTTATATAGGAAGGGAGAGGAGGGCGTGTTTGAAAAGTTTTATAGCACATGTCCCTTCACAGGGGCGAGCCACTGATTGAGCAGAGACCTATCTTATGAAAACCCAAATCTCACATTTTAGAAGCTAAAATCACATTTCATCCCATCACGAATAATTTCATATTCAAACATTTAAATTGAACAACAATTCCATGTGAATCCGATAACTCTGATGTGTAGACTTTCCACTGTAGAGTTTATGTCATCTTATCATTGATGAGGATATCTCAGATGACCCCCGGACTGACATCCTATTCATTAAGTACCACCGCATATGTTCAATTGGTCGGATTACCAGAATAAAGTTAATTTCCCCCCACCTTCTGATGTTCCTGGAATCTCTATGTCTAACCAAGGTTTTTGCAAATGTAACATCAGTAGGGTAGAGAGAGGAAAAAGGGGGGAAGAAGTATTTATGCACAAATAGAGAAAATTAATCACTAACCTTTGATGAACTTCATCAGATGACACTCATAGGACTTCATGTTACACAATACATGTATTTTTTGTTTGATAAAGTGCATATTTATATAAAGAAATCTCAGTATACATTGGCGCGTTATCTTCACTAGTTCCAAAAACATCCGGTGATATTGCAGAGAGCCACAATTCTTAGACATGGAAATATAGATACACTTCTCCTTAATGCAACCGCTGTCAGATTTCAAAAAGCTTTACGGAAAAAGCAAACCATGCAATAATCTGAGTACAGCTTTCAGACAACAAAGCAGCCAAACAGATATCCGCCATATTGGGTAGTCAACATTCGTCATAAATAGCATTATACATTTTCACTTACCTTTGATGATCTTCATCGGAATGCACTCCCAGGAATCGCAGTTCCACGATAAATGTTTGTTTTGTTCGAATGTCGATAATTTTTGTCCAAAGAGCTACTTTTGTTAGCACGTTTGGTAAACAAATCCAAAGTCATGAAGCACGTTCCCTAGTTGCAGACGAAATGTCAAAAAGTTATGTTACTGTCTGTAGAAACATGTCAAACGAAGTATGGAATCAATCTTTAGGATGTTTTTAACATAAAACTTCAATAATATTCCAACCAGAGAATTCCTTTGTCTTCAGAAAAGCAAAGGAACGCAGCTACCTCTGATATGAAATGCGTGTGACCAGCGCGTGACTGCTGCCAGACCTCTCTCATTCTGTCCCACTTCACAGTAGAATCCTCAAGCAATTTTCTAAAGACGGTTGACATCTAGTGGAAGCCTTAGGAAGTGAAACATAACCAATATCCCACTGTGTATTTAATAGGGGCTGGGTTGAAAATCGACCAACCTCATATTTCTCACATCCTGTTTGGATTTCTTCTCAGGTTTTTTCCTGCCATATGGGTTCTTTTATACTCACAGACATCATTCAAACCGTTATAGAAACTTCAGAATGTTTTCTATCCAATACTATTAATAATATGCATATATTTGCAACTGGGACTGAGGAGCAGGCTGTTTACTCTGGGCACCTTTCATCCAAGCTACTCAATACTGCCCCTGCAGCCATTTAACTGGCTTGCCTAGTTAAATAAAGATTAAATAAAGGTGTAAAAAAAATATTTTAAAAACCGGACAAATCGGTGTCCAAAAATACTGATTTCCGATTGTTATAACTTAAAATCGGCCCTAATTAAATCGGCCATTCGAATTAATCGGTCGACCTCTAGTTACCACAGGTGAATTGTGAACTGACAGATTATGCTATCTGCAGGAGGACAAAGCCCTGCTAGTTATTTCTTGTCATACAAGGAACATCCCACACCTTCATTTTAGAAGTCCGTTAATTCGTAGTAATTTTGCCAAAAAGAAAGCCACGCATTTCAATGCATGCCACCGGAGCCAGATTAGAGAAATGATTTAATTATTTTCTTATTAACTCTGCATCGTTGGGAAGGGCACGTACTGTAAGCAAGCATTTCACTGGAAAGTCTACACCTGTTGTATTCAGCGCATGTGACAAATACAATTTGATTTGATTTTGATTTGAACCTAAGACCCAGCAGCAAGGCCATCAGCAGAGCTAGGTGAAGCCACCACCTTCCTCAGTACTGTGAGGAAGTCATGTGTGACCCGAGTCTTTCTTACAACCAGGAAGTCAATACTGTTGTAATACAAGGTTTAGTGCTCTCAACAATGTCATCCTGTCTGATCCAGAAAAATATTTTGCATTGAGGTCGAGCATATAGAGAGAGTTCTTTCAGGTCTCATCTACACACACTGCTAATGGGAGACTAACAGGGTGAATTACCAGGTTAGTAAATTGGATTAACGTGATATCAAGGGAGTGTTGTTGACTCTGAGGGATCCAGTGGTTAGCCAAAACAAATATTTATCCACAGAAGGACATTAAGCAGTGATAAGAGATCTCTATCCTTCCAGTCAAACAAAGAGTGTGTGTGTGTTGGATACTGAGAAATGCTCTGCCTAACCATCAGAGTGAATGGGGACTATGGGAGGAAGAGCTCATTGCTACCCAGTTCCACTGAGGTGATGTCATTGTTTGCACTTTTATGGCGAATAAACGGACCTGGTGTTTAAATGTCTTATATCGTCACAATAATAATGGGATGTTCCAAGCAGCTGTAACATCTATTAGTGTGCTTTATGCAAACATCAATGACGTACGTATGGCTGTAGCATTCACACAGGACTATTCTTCTCAGTGGCACATGCTAAACTACTTAGTGGGGGTCATAGAATAAATATCTTTCATAGATCGGGCCAGTCCCATCAAGTTATAGCCTGATAATGTGACCTCACCTGACTAAGAAAAACTCCTGGCTCTGCTCATTGATGAGTAAAGAACACAAAATAAATCATTATGTTCAATGCAATACATAGAGTGTATTAGGAAAGTTTTCAGATCCCTTCCCTTTTTCCACATTTTGTTACGTTACAGTCTTATTTCTAAAATGGATTACATTTTTTAAATTCTCATCAATCTACACACAATACCCCATAATGACAAAGCAAAAACAGGTTTTTAGAAATTTTAGCAAATGTATAAAAAAACGGAAAAAAACAATACCTTACCCTTTGCTATGAGCTCATTTGAGCTCAGATGCATCCTGTTTCCATTGATCATCCTTGAGATGTTTCTACAACTTGGAGTCCACCTGTGGTAAATTCAAATGATTGGACATGATTTGGAAAGGCACACATACACCTGTCTATATAAGGTCCCACAGTTGACAGTGCATGTCAGAGCAAAAACCAAGCCATGAGGTCGAAGGAATTGTCTGTAGAGCTTCGAGACAGGATTGTGACGAGGCACAGATCTGGGGAAGGGTACTTCTGCAGCATTGAAGGTCCCCAAGAACACAGTGCCCTTCATCAAGTTTGGAGCTGGCCGACCGGCCAAACTGAGAAATTGGGGGAGAAGAGCCTTGGTCGGAGAGGTGACCAAGAACCCGATGGTCCCTTTGACAGAGCTCAGGAGTTCCTCTGAAGATGGGAGAACCTTCCAGAAGGACTACCATCTCTGCAGCACTCCACCAATCAGGCCTTTATGGCAGTGGCCAGACGGAAGCCACTCCTCTGTAAAAGGCACATGACAGCCCGCTTGGAATTTGCCAAAAGGCACCTTATGGACTGAAACCATGAGAAACAAGATTCTCTGGTCTGATGAAACCAAGATTGAACTCTTTAGCCTGACAGCCAAGCATCACGTCTGGAGGAAACCTGGCACCATCCCTACGGTGAAGCATGGTGGTGGCAGCATCATGCTGTGGGGGATGTTTTTCAGCGACAGGGGCTGGGAGACTAGTCAGGATCGAGGGAAAGATGAGCATTCACCTTCCAACAGGATAACGAACCTAAGCACACAGCCAAGACAACGTAGGAGTGGCTTCGGGCCAAGTATCTGAATGTCTTAAAGTGGCCCAGCCAGAGCCCGGACTTGAACCTGATTGAACATCTCTGGAGAGACCTGAAAATAGCTGTGCAGTGACGGTCCCCATCCAACCTGACAGAGCTTGAAAGGATCTGCAAATGAAATGGGAGAAACTCCCCAAATACAGGTGTGCCAAGCTTGTAGCGTCATACCCAAGAAGACTCAAGGCTGTAATCGCTGCCAAAGCTGCTTCAATGTAAAGGGCCTGAATACTTATGTAAATGTGATAGTTTTTCCTTTGTCATTATTGGGGTACTGTGTGTAGATTGAGGAGAGAAAAAAAATCATCCATTTTAGAATTCGGCTGTAATGTAACAAAATATGGAAAAAGTCAATTGGTCTGAATACTTTCCTAATACACTGTATATGCTGCTAAAACTTGAAGCAGAGCTTGGTACACTGACAATGACCTATGTTTTGAGTTTTGTGAGAACATTTTTCAAATTGAGATCATACAATGGAATAATACAAAAACATACTGGGGAATAATAACGACAAGACAGGTTTTACACTCTGCAGCATGATATGTAAGTGAGAATAAACTGAATACAAATCATGATCACTACAAGTACAATGTACACTGAGTAAAAAAACAAGGGTGATGTCATGAATAGGCCTTCCTAGAGAGATCCCTGACAGAGGTGGTTAGACCGGTCCCTGATCACACAAACACCGTGCTCTGATGCTGGTCTATCTTAGACACTCTCTGTCTGTGTGTGTGTGTGTGTGTGTGTGTGTGTGTGTGTGTGTGTGTGTGTGTGTGTGTGTGTGTGTGTGTGTGTGTGTGTGTGTGTGTGTGTGTGTGAGAGAGAGAGAGAGAGAGAGAGAGAGTGAGATAGATTGAGAGAGCGAGAACAAGAGGGGGGGATTACACTTCCAGTATGGGAAGAGTCAGGTACCACAAGCTTCCTGTTCTATAAATATACCACACACGTAATGTGAGAAAACATGCTCATCACCCAAGCTTCACTCTCTGGGCTGAAGCTACATATTAAGCAACTGTGTGACAGCTCACAGCTGAGGGCACACTGGGTGACACATGCTATACAGCTACAGGAGAGTAACAGAACAGTCCAAAGGGGCAGCCAGCACTAGGCCTACTGCTATGAACCCTGCAATAGGAACAATGGTACAGACTAAACCTTTGAACTGATCCAATCTTAGGCTAGCACTGATTCTGTCCAACTGGTTTTTGTCAAGCAGATAGGCCTACTCTATTTCTCGGTCTCCAACACAGACAAACATAACAGCACAAGCACAACACACAAACAAATGCACAGCACAGCACAGCACAGCCACACACACACACACACACAGAGAGATACAAAAATACAGACCAACAAGACAAAATCAAAGCAACTCGCCACACAGCAATCCCGGAAACAGGGTTAAAGTGATTACGATAGCCCTCTCTAGGTTCTCTGCTTCCTTTCCAGCTGTTCCCCATTTCCTTTCCTCTGTAAACACACACACACATATTTCCTCCCTCTGAATGCTCATCTCATCCATCCTCTTTCTTCTACCAGCTCATCCTCTCATCTCTTCTCCTCGTTTGTTCACTCACTCTCCTACCCTCCCCTCATAAGCATCTGACCTGTAACCCTCATCTTCTCTCTTCTCCCTTATTCTACCATGTCTCATGTCGTGCTGGGAGCTCTAAAATGAGCAATGGATCTGGGGCATACCAAGGGACTCAGAAATACCAAAAACAGCCTTTAAATAGAGAACTCTGATAAGGTCTGTGAACTGGGAAAATAGCCCAAATTTCACAACACCAAAAGGCCAGCGTTGGTCAACATCTACCCCATAACTGATACATGTTCATTCCCTTTTCTGGTGTGTGTGTGTGCAGCGAAAGTACACAAGTGAAACTCTTGTCAGAGTCGAGCAGTTTCCAATTTACAAACATCAAATATTCATTAGGTCGAAAAGAGATTAAACAGAGATGCATGGACAGGCACTCACATAAGAGACAATTCTCCAAGCAAAGTAGTAAACTCGAGCTACCTTTCAACTTTAGGAGGGTGGGGGCTGTCCAGTAAGAGTCGGATAGTCATTGCTCTGTAGCTATGCGTGAGAGAGAGCTCGTATGGGAAACCCTTTTCCCTTGGTCTTCTTTTTATCGCCATGCAAACAAACTTAACCACCCAGAGGGGAAACTGGCTGGCCTGCCTGGTCCTCAACTCTCCTCTTATGGATTTGATTCCCCTCCCATTAATGTTGTTCAGTTGTCTCCCCAATAAAAACTCCTCACCATTATGTCATGGCTCAGCCCTCCGAGAGAAGCCCTGAGGGAACACACTCCAAGCTTTGTGCGCATGCGTGTGTACAGATCATTGACACACTACTTGATGGCGGTGTCAAAATTCCGTCTAATAGCATCCTCTCATCTCTTTTCCCTCACAAATGCACTGGATAGCAAATACGTGTTCATTGCGGTTTTCCCTGACTGTCACTGACCTCCCAGATAAGTGATCGTGGAAGACAGGACACGAGAATAAGCTTGTTTAGTAAAAACTACTGAAAAAGTGGCTAATGATGTCTGACACAGAGGTGGATTTCAATTCAATAACCTGCTCACTTCACTTCAATTTGCCCTCGTTGACTCACCCTCTAAAGATATGAGAGGACTGCCAAATCCAATGTTACAAAAAGGAAAACTGAGAAAGCTGCCAAGCTTCAACTGTACTTCGATATAAGCACACACAAGCCTATTGCCGACCACTGACTCAATCTTTAAAGAGCATGAAGCGTTTTGTTTGCACTTCTGGTTTGCTGAGACTTGTGCTATAATACGATCAAGCAGCATTTTTTCTCACCTTACAACAAAGGCTTCTCATAAACTAGGCCTGAGGTCAGATCCATCTACATCATCTGTCGAAAAAAAAAAACTGCAGCTTGATAGTGCATGGTTCACATTCTAACTGCAATTAGCTGGAGCATGGTTGGTGCTTGCAGCACTACAGTTGTGTTTCCTGCATGAGACAGATACTGTATTTACATTTGGTCAAGGTCACGTGGTAAATGAGTCAATCTTTTTTTACAGACAGGGCCAAGTCTTAATGCTATGTATGTTTTTGTAGGTATTTGTTAGTGCTTTAATTCAATACTAACAAGTAATTGTTTAAATGCATCTTTCATTAAAATAATTGATTAGTGTTTGGTAAAGGAGTCACAGCCAGTTAAAGGCCCAGTGCAGTCAAAAACATGATGTTTCTGTGTTACTGTATATTATATACATTACCAGTCAAAAGTTTAAACACACCTACTCATTCAAGGGTTTTTCTATATTATTACTATTTTCTACATTGTAGAATAATAGTGAAGACATCAAAACTATGAAATAACACATATAGAATCATGTAGTAACCAAAAAAAAGTGTTAAAGAAATCAAAATATATTTGATATTTGATATTCTTCAAAGTAGCCACCCTTTGCCTCAATGACAGCTTTGCACATTCATAGCATTCTCTCAACCAGTTTCATGAGGTAGTCACCTGGAATTTATTTCAATTAACAGGTCTGCATTTTAAAGGTTACTTAGTGGAATTCCTTTCCTTCTTAATCTGTTTGAATGAATCAATCAGTTGTGTTGTGAGGTCAGGGTGGTGTACAGAAGATAGCCCTATTTGGTAAAAGACCAAGTCCATTTTATGGCAAGAAATCATACAAATTTTATTGGTCACATACACATGGTTAGCAGATGTTAATGCGAGTGTAGCGAAATGCTTGCGCTTCTAGTTCCGACCATGCAGTAATATCTAACAAGTAATCTAACAATTTCACAACAACTACCTTTTACACACAAGTGTAAAGGAATGAGGAAGAATATGTACATATAAATATATGGATGAGCGAATTGCCGAACGGCATAGGCAAAACACAGTAGATGGTATAGAGAACAGTATATACATATGATATGAGTAATGTAGGGTATTATATAAAGTGGCATTGTTTCAAGTGACTAGTGATACATTTATTACATCCAATTTTTAATTATTAAAGGGGCTAGAGATTTGAGTCAGTATGTTGGCAGCAGCCACTCAATGTTAGTGATGGCTGTTTAACAGTCTGATGGCCTTGAGATTGAAGCTGTTTTTCAGTCTCTCGGCCCCAGCTTTGATGCACCTGTACTGACCTCGCCTTCTGGATGATAGCGGGGTGAACAGGCAGTGGCTCGGGTGGTTGCTGACCTTGATGATCTTTTTGGCCTTCCTGTGACATCGGGTGGTGTAGGTGCACTGGAGGGCAGGTAGTTTGCCCCCGGTGATGCGTTGTGCAGACCTCACTACCCTCTGGAGAGCCTTACAGTTGTGGGCGGAGCAGTTGCCGTACCAGACGGTGATAAAGCCCGACAGGATGCTCTCGATTGTGCATCTGTAGAAGTTTGTGAGTGTTTTTGGTGACAAGCCAAATTTCTTCAGCCTCCTGAGGTTGAAGAGGTGCTGTTGCGCCTTCTTCACCACGCTGTCTGTTAGGGGTGGACCATTTCAGTTTGTCAGTGATGTGTATGCCGAGGAACATGAATCTTTCCACCTTCTCCACTACTGTCCCGTCGATGTGGATAGGGGGGTGCTCCCTCTGCTGTTTCCTGAAGTTCACAATCATCTCCTTTGTTTTGTTGATGTTGAGTGTGAGGTTATTTTCCTGACACCACACTCCGAGGGCCCTCGCCTCCTCCCTGTAGGCTGTCTCGTCGTTGTTGGTAATCAAGCCTAGGTATTCCTCTTGTCCAGATGGGTTAGGGAAGTGTGCAGTGTGATTGCGATTGCGTCGTCTGTGGACCTATTGGCGCGGTAAGCAAGTTGGAGTGAGTCTAGGGTGTCAGATAGGGTGGAGGTGATATGATCCTTGACTAGTCTCTCAAAGCACTTCATGATGACGGAAGTGAGTACAACAGGACGATAGTCGTTTAACTGCAGACTGGGATAGGGATTTATTAAATATGTCCGTAAACACAGCAGCCAGCTGGTCTGTAAGCAAATAAGCAAAGAGAAACGACGGTGCATCATTACTTTAATTTCAAGAACTTCGAAAGTTTCTTCAAGTGCAGTCGCAAAAAACAACGAGCACTATGATGAAACTGGCTCTCATGAGGACTGCCACAGGAAAGGAAGACCCAGAGTTGCCTCTGCTGCAGAGGATACGTTCATTTCAGTTAACAGTCTCAGACTGCGTGAATCAGGCCTTCATGGTCAAATTGCTGCAAAGAAACCACTACTAAAGGACACCAATAAAAAGAAGAGACTTGCTTTGGCCAAGAAACACGAACAATCGACATTTGACTGGTGGAAATCTGTCCCATGGTCTGATGAGTCCGAATTAGATTTTTAGTTCCAAGCACCATGTCTTTGTGAGATGCAGAGTAGGTGAACGGATGATCTCCACATGTGTGGTTCCCACTGTGAAGCATGGAGTAGGAGGTGGTGTGATGGTGCTTTGCTGGTGACACTGTCAGTGATTTATTTAGAATTCAAGGCACACTTAACCAGCATAGCTACCACAGCATTCTGCAGCGAGACGCCATCCCATGTGGTTTGCGCATAGTGGGACTATCATTTGTTTTTCAACAGGACAATGACCCAACACACCTCCAGGCTGTGTAAGGGCTATATGACCAAGAAGGAGAGTGATGGAGTGCTGCAGCAGATGACCTGGCCTCCACAATCACCCAACCTCTACCAAATTGAGATGTGTTTTTGATGAGTCGAACCACAGAGGGAAGGAAAAGCAGCCAACAAGTGCTCAGCATATGTGGGAACTCCTTCAAGACTGTTGGAAAACCATTCCAGGTGAGCTGGTTGAGAGAATGCCAAGAGTGTACAAAGCTGTCATCAAGGCAACGGGTGGCTACTTTGAAGAATCTAAAATATATTTAGATTTTCACCAGGCGGTAAATTTGTTAATAGACCAATAAAAAAGAGAATTCCAAACCTCTGTGCCAATAAAAGCTAGTTTACAATTTCCCCCTCTTGCTTGAGAAATTGCTCTTTGCAAAAAAAAAAGTATACCATTATAATTGGTATACTGGATCCCGGACTTCCTGACAGGCAGACCACTGGCTGTGAGGATTGGCAACAACACCACCTCCACACTGACTCTTAACACAGGGGCCCCCAGGGGTGTGTCCTCAGCACTCTGCTATACTCCCTGCTCACCCACGACTGCATGGCTTTGCACGACACAAACTCCATCAAGTTTGCTGACAACACCACAGTTGTAGGCCTGATAACCAACAACAAGTCAGCCTATAGGGAGGAGGTAAGTGAACTGGCATTGTGGTGCCAGGACAACAACCTCTCCCTCAACGTCGGCTGAACAAAGGAGTTGATTGTTGACTTCAGGAAGCAGAAGAAAGATCATGTCCCAATCCACATCAAGTAGTAGAGCGAATCAGCAGTTAAGTTCTTTGGCGTCCACATCACTGAGGACTTGACATGGACCAACATGCTTGTCAAGAGGGCACAACAGTGACGTTACTTCCTAAGGCAGCTGATGAAATTCAGCATGCCACCACGGGTCCTCTCCAAATACTACAGCTGCACCATCAAGAGCATCCTGACTGAGCATCCTGATTGCTCTGTCCACAACCGCAAGGCCCTTCAGCGGATGGTGAAGAAGGCCCAGTACATGACTGGGACCATGCTGCCACCCATCCAGTACATCTACTTGAAATGGTGCCTGAGGAAGTCCCGCAGCATCATCAAGGACCCCGCACAGACCAGCCAAAAGCCCAAACTAGACACTCTAATGTACTTGTCCTCTTGCTCAGTTGTGCACTGTGGCCTCCCACTTCTCTTTCTATTCTGGTTAGAGCCAGTTTGCGCTGTTCTGTGAAGGGAGTAGTACACAGCATTGTACCAGATCTTCAGTTCCTTAGCAATTTCTCGCATGGAATAGCCTTCATTTCTCAGAACAAGAATAGACTGATGAGTTTCCCCAGAAAGTTCTTTGTTTCTGACCATTTTGAGCCTGTGATCGAACCCACAAATGCTGATGCTCCAAATACTCAGCTAGTCTAAAGGCGGCCAGTTTTCAGTTTTCAGCTGTGCTAACATAATTGCAAAATCGTTTTCTTATGATAAATTTGCCTTTTAAAATGACAAACTTGGATTAGCTAACACAACGTGCCATTGGAACACTGGAGTGATGGTTGATGATAATGGGCCTCTGTACAGTGACTTGCGAAAGTATTCTCCCCCTTGGGATTTTTCATATTTTGTTACCTTATAACCTGGAATTAAACACATTTACACAACATGCCTACCACTTTGAAGATGCCAAATATTTATTGTGAAACAAACAAAAAATAAGACAAAAAAAACTGAAAACTTGAGCATGCATAACTATTCGCCCCCTCAAAGTCAATACTTTGTAAAAGCCAGCTTTTGCAGAATTACAGCTACAAGTCTCTTGAGTTATGTCTCTATAAGCTTGGCACATCTAGCCACTGGGAATTTTGCCCATTCTTCAAGGCAAAACTGCTCCAGTTCCTTCAAGTTGGATGGATTCCACTGGTGTACAGCAATCTTTAAGTCATACCCCAGATTCTCAATTGGATTGAGGTCTGGGATTTGACTAGACCATTCCAAAACATTTAAATGTTTCCCCTTAAACCACTCGAGTGATTCTTAGCAGTATGCTTAGGGTCAATGTCCTGCTGGAAGTTGAACCTCCGTCCCAGTCTCAAATCTCTGGAAGACTGAAACAGGTTTCCTTCAAGATTTTCCCAGTATTCTGCGCCATCATTCATTCAATTCTGACCAGTTTGATGCTGCCACCACCATGCTTCACAGCAGGGATGGTATTCTCGGGGTGATGAGAGGTGTTGGGTTTGCGCCAGACATAGCGTTTTCAGTGATGGCCAAAAAGCTCAATTTTAGTCTCATCTGACCAGAGTACCTTCTTCCATATTTTTGGGGAGTCTCCCATATGTGTTTTGGAACCAAATGTGTTTGCTTATTTATTTCTTTAAGCAATGGCTTTTTTTCTGTCCACTCTTCCATAAAGCCCAGCTCTGTGGAGTGTATGGCTTAAAGTGGTCCTATGGACAGATACTCCATTCTCCCCTGTGGAGCTTTGCAGCTCCTTCAGGGTTATCTTTGGTCTCTTTGTTGTCTGATTAATGCCCTCCTTGCCTGGTCTGTGAGTTTTGGTGGGCGGCCCTCTCTTGGCAGGTTTGTTGTGGTGCCATATTCTTTCCATTTGTTAATAACAGATTTAAAGGTGCTCTGTGGGATGTTCAAAGTTTCTGATATTTTTTATAACCCAACCCTGATCTGTACTTTTCCACAACTTTGTCCCTGACCTGTTTGGAGAGCTCCTTGGTCTTCATGGTGCCGCTTGCTTGGTGGTGCCCCTTGCTTAATGGTGTTGCAGACTCTGGGACCTTTCAGAACAGGTGCGTATATACCGAGATGATGTGACAGATCATATGACACTTAGATTGCACACAGAAGGACTTTATTTTTAACTAATTATGTGACTTCTGAAAGTAATTGGTTGCACCAGCTCCTATTTAGGGGCTTCATAGCAAATGGGGTGAATAGATGTGCATGCACCACTTTTCCATTTTCCATTTTTTAAATTTAATTTCACCAATTTGGACTATTTTGTGTATATCCATTACATGAAATCCAAATAACAATCCATTTAAATTACAGGTTGTAATGCAACAAAATAGGAAAAACGGGGATCAATACTTTTGCAAGGCACTGTAGATATTCCATAAAAAATACATCTACCGTTTCCAGCAACAATAGTCATTTACATCATTAACAATATCTACACTGTATTTCTGATCAATTTTATGTGATTTTAAATGGACAAAAACATGATGCTTTTCTTTCAAAAACAAGGAAATGTCTAAGTGACCCCAAACTTTTGAACGGTAGTGTACACTCATCCACATACATGGAGTATACCAAACATTAAGAACATGCTCTTTCCATGACATACTGGGGATGGGGAGCGTTGCTGCACGGCTATTTTCAGGTCTCTCCAGAGATGTTGAATTGGGTTCAGCCACTCCGGCGTTGTCGTGGCTGTGTACTTAGGGTCATTGTCCTTTTGGAAGGTGAACCTTTGCCAGGTCTGAGGTCCTGAGCGCTCTGGAGCAGGTTTTCATCAAGGATCTCTCTGCACTTTGCTCTGTTCACCTTTCACTTGATCCTGACTAGTCTCCCAGTCCCTGTGACTGACAAACATCCCCACAGCATGATGCTGCCACCACCATGCTTCACCGTAGGGATGGTGCCAGGTTTCCTCCAGATGTGATGCTTGGCATTCAGACCAAAGAGTTCGATCTTGGTTTCATCAAACCAGAGATTCTTGTTTCTCATGGTCTGAGAGTCCTTAGGTGCCTTTCCACAAACTCCAAGCGGGCTGTCATGTGCCTTTTACCGAGGAGTGGCTTCCGTCTAGCAACTCTACCATAAAGGCCTGATTGGTGGAGTGCTGCAGAGATGGTTGTCCTTCTGGAAGATTCTCCCATTTCCACAGAGGAACACTAAAGCTGTGTCAGAGTGACCATCGGGTTCTTGGTCACCTCCCTGACCAAGGCCCTTCTCCCCCGATTGCTCAGTTTGGCTGGGCGGCCAGCCCTAGGAAGGGTCTTGGTGGTTCCAAACTTCTTCCATTTAAGAATGATGGAGGCCACTGTGTTCTTGGGGACCTTCAATGCTGCAGAAATGTTTTGGTACCCTTTCCCAAATCTGTACCTCGACACAAGCCTATCTCGAAGCTTTATGGACAATTCCTTCGGCCTCATGGCTTGCTTTTTGATCTGACATGCACTGTCAACTGTGGGACCTTATATAGACAGGTGTATGTGCGCCTTTCCAAATCATGTCCAATCATTTGAATTTACCACAGGTGGACACCAAATGAAGTTGTAGAAACCTCAAGGATGATCAATGGAAACAGGATGCATCTGAGCTCAATTGAGTGTCATAGCAAAGGGTCTGAATACTTATGTAAATAAGGTCTGTTTTTAATTTTGTATAAATTTGCAACAATTTCTAAAAACCTGTTTTCACTTTGTCATAATTTTTAAAATAAAATTATTTCACCTTTATTTAACCAGGTAGGCTAGTTGAGAACAAGTTCTCATTTGCAACTGCGACCTGGCCAAGATAAAGCGTAGCAATTCGACACATACAACAACACAGAGTTACACATGGAATAAACAAAACACAGTCAATAATACAGTAGAACAAAAGAAAACAAAAAGTCTATATACAGTGAGTGCAAATGAGGTAAGTTATGGAAATAAATAGGCCATGGTGGCGAAGTAATTACAATATAGCAATTAAACACTGGAATGGTAGATCGGCAGAAGATGAATGTGCAGGTAGAGATACTGGGGTGCAAACTAACAAAATAAATAAATACCAGTATGGGGATGAGGTAGGTAGATAGCCTATCTGTTAAACAGCCCATCTATGTACAGGTGCAGCAAACTGCTCTGACAGCTGGTGCTTAAAGCTAGTGAGGGAGATGTGAGTCTCCAGCTTCAGAGATTTTTGCAATTCATTCCAGTCATGGGCAGCAGAGAACTGGAAGGAAAGACGACCAAATGAGGAATTGGCTTTGGGGGTGACCAGTGAGATATACCTGCTGGAGCGCGTGCTACGAGTGGGTGCTGCTATGGTGACCAGTGAGCTGAGATAAGGTAGGGCTTTACCTAGCAGAGACTTGTACGAGTATGAAGCGAGGGCCAACCAACGAAAGTGCACAGGTTGCAGTGGTGGTTAGTATATGGGGCTTTGGTGACAAAAGGGATGGCACTGTGATATACTGCATCCAGTTTGTTGAGTAGAGTGTTGGAGGCTATTTTATAGATGACATCACCGAAGTCGAGGATCGGTAGGATGGTCAGTTTTACGAGGGTATGTTAGGCAGCATGAGTGAAGGATGCTTTGTTGCGATATAGGAAGCCGATTCTAGATTTATTTTTGGATTGGAGATGCTTAATGTGAGTCTGGAAGGAGAGTTTACAGTCTAACCAGACACCCAGGTATTTGTAGTTGTCCACATATTCTAAGTCAGAACCGTCCAGAGTAGTGATGCTGGACGGGCGGGTGCGGGAAGTGATCGATTGAAAAGCATGCATTTAGTTTTACTTGCATTTAAGAGCAGTTGGAGGCCATGGAAGGAGAGTTGTATGGCATTGAAGCTCGTCTGGAGGTTAGTTAACACAGTGTCCAAGGAGGGGCCAGAAGTATACATAATGGTGTCGCCTGCGTAGAGGTGGATTCGAGAATCACCAGCAGCAAGAGCGACATCATTGATGTATATAGAAAAGAGAGTCGGCCCGAGAATTGAACCCTGTGGCACCCCCATAGAGACTGTCAGAGGTCCGGAAAACAGGCCCTCCGATTTGACACACTGAACTCTATCAGAGAAGTAGTTGGTAAACCAGGCGAGGCAATTAACTTGGCTTTAGAAGACCTTAGAAAGACAGGGTAGGATAGATATAGGTCTGTAGCAGTTTGGGTCTAGAGTGTCACCCACTTTGAAGAGGGGGATGACCGCAGCAGCTTTCCAATATTTGGGAATCTCAGACGATACGAAAGAGAGGTTGAACAGGCTAGTAATTGGGGTTGCAACAATTTCGGTAGATAATTATAGAAAGAGAGGGTCCAGATTGTCTAGCCCGGCTGATTTGTAGGGGTCCAGATTTTGCAGCTCTTTCAAAACATCAGCTATCTGGATTTGGGTAAAGGAGAAATGGAGGGGGCTTTGGCAAGTTGCTTTGGGGGGTGCCGGGCAGTTGACCGGGGTAGGGGTAGCCATGTGGAAAGCATGGCCAGCCGTAGAGAAATGCTTATTGAAATTCTCAATTATGGTGGATTTATCGGTGGTGACAGTGTTTCCTAGCCTCAGAGCAGTGGGCAGCTGGGAGGAGGTGCTCTTATTCTTCATGGACTTTACAGTGTCCCAGAACTTTTTTGAGTTAGTACTACAGGATGCACATTTCTGTTTGAAAAAGCTTGCCTTAGCTTTTCTAACTGCCTGTGTCTATTTGTTCCTAACTTCCCTGAAAACTTGCATATCACGGGGGCTATTCGATGCTAATGCAGAACGCCACAGGATGTTTTTGTGCTGGTCAAGGGCAGACAGGTCTGGCGTGAACCAAGGACTATATCTATTCCAGGTTCTACATTTTTTGAGAGGGGCATGCTTATTTAAGATGGTGAGGAAGGCACTTTTAAAGAATAGCCAGGCATCATCTACTGACGGGATGAGGTCAATGTCATTCCAGGATACCCCGGCCAGGTCGATTAGAAAGGCCTGCTCGCAGAAGTGTTTCAGGGTGCATTTGACAGCGATGAGGGGTGGTCGTTTGGTCGCAGACCCATTACGGATGCAGGCAATGAGGCAGTGATCGCTGAGATCTTGATTGAAAACAGCAGAGGTGTATATGGAGGGCAAATTAGTTAGGATGACATCTATGAGGGTGCCCGTGTTTACTGATTTGGGGTTGTACCTGGTAGGTTCATTGATAATTTGTGTGAGATTGAGGGCATCAAGCTTAGTTTGTAGGATGGCCAGGGTGTTAAGCATGTCCCATTTTAGGTCACCTAGTAGCACGAGCTCAGAAGATAGATGGGGGGCAATCAGTTCACATATGGTATCGAGGGCACAGCTGGTGGCAGAGGGAGGTCTATAGCAAGCGGCAACAGTGAGAGACTTGTTTCTGGAAAGGTGAATTTTTAGAAGTAGAAGCTCAAATTATTCGGGTACAGACTTAGATAGCCTGCAGAGTTCTGTCTTACTATCTTTGCAGTACATTGCAACACCGCCCCCTTTGGCAGTTCTATCTTGGCGGAAAACGTTATAGTTAGCAATGGAGATTTCAGCGTTTTTGTTGTTTTCCTAAGCCAGGATTCAGACACGGCTAAGACATCTGGGTTGGTAGAGTGTGCTAAAGCAGTGAGTAAAACAAACTTAGGGAGTAGGCTTCTAATGTTAACATGCATGAAACGAAGGCTTTTACGTTTACAGAAGTCAACAAATGAGAGCACCTGGGGGGTGGGAGTGGAGATAGGCACTGCAGGACCTGGATTAACCTCCACATCACCAGAGGAACAGAGGAGAAGTAGGATAAGGGTACGGCTAAAGACTATACGAACTGGCCGTCTAGCACGTTCAGAACAGAGAGTAAAAGGAGCAGGTTTCTGGGCACGATAGCATAGATTCAAGGCATAGTGTACAGACAAAGGTAAGGTAGGATGTGAGTACATTGGAGGTAAACCTAGGCATTGAGTAATGAAGAGAGAGATATAGTCTCTAGAGATGTTTAAATCAGGTGATGTCATCGCATATGTAGGAGGTCGAACAACATGGTTGGTTAAGTCATATTGAGCAGGGCTAGAGGCTCTACAGTGAAATAAGACAGTAATCACTAACCAGGACAGTAATGGACAAGGCATATTGATATTAGAGAGAGGCATGCATAGCCAAATGAACATATGGGTCCAGTGAGTGGTTGGGCTGGCTGGGGACACGGCGATTCAGACAGTTAGCAGGCTAACAAGCTAACAGTTAGTAGGCCGGAGCTAAACAAGCTAGCAGCTAGTAGACCAGGGCAAGCTAGCAGTTAGCAGGCTGGGTTAGCAAGCATGGGGTATTGTGTGTTGATTGCTGAGGATTTTTTATTTATTTAATCCATTTTAGAATAAGGCTAAATGTAACACGTAACAAAATGTGGAAAAAGTCAAGGGGTCTGAATACTTTCCGAAGGCACTGTAGTTCAGTACAGTAAAGAACAATACTTTAAATTACTGTACTCTACTCTAGTGTGCTCTATTATATTAAAACCCTACTTTACAGTACTGTATTGTACTGCCCAATACTAAACTCTACTTTCTTTACTCTACTGACTGGCTCAAATTCGGACTGACCAAATTTCAACTACTTTTCAACTTCCATGGACGTCTGGTGACAGTAGGTGCTCAGTGGGTGAGAGGGCTGGTTACAGTAAAAGGCAAGAGAGGGGGGCTCATGTGTAGGTGTCAGTAAGAGCCGGGAGAAGTGACATTAGCTGGAGAGAGAGTGAGAAGAGAGAAAATAATCATTTTCCTTCATTCAAGAACACTTTTCTATGGTCAAGAACATGTTTGCCGTTCATTCTAGATAGAACACTTGTTCCTTTATTCTAGAACACTTTGTCCCTACGCTCTAGTTTATAGAACACCCTTTTAATTTAGAGCAGCTGCTTAACATGACATAATTGCCTCAGGTTAAAGGTCATCCATTCAACATAGCTTAGTTTAACCTTCCTCACTTACAAGGGCAGGAGTATCTATCTGAAAACAGAGAAGAAGTGGATTGGCAATGCTGTCCTTAGACTGTTTTGTTGTTTAGGCATGAACCTAAAAATCTCAGGCTGGCACCTAGGCTTCAGTTCAGTTGCTACAAGTCTGCAATACCAACAAAGCATCTGGATTCAACAACAAACTTTTCCCTTTACCGGCCTTCATTTAAAACGGCTGTTGGCGTTCATTTAAGCTGCGGTTCCACGGCTGCTGCCAATGTGAGAGTTATGAATGGGGAAGCGCGTACACACACACAATAAACTCAGGGTCTACTGAAGGATGTTAATCTGTTATCTCAAATTACATACACACAGGAATTCATACACTCCTTAAAGAGAGACACACACACACACCTCTGTAATGGAGATGCCTCCCTTCCACAGCTCAGCACAGAGAGGAAGTGGATTTCTGAAGAAATGCTTCCTAAAATCAAGTAAACGTGACACCTAGTATTTTAACAGAAACACTGCTGTTCTCGCTGTTATACATTGAATGTGCAAAACATTAAGGACACCTGCTCTTTCCATGACATAGACTGACCAGGTGAATCCAGGTGAAAGCTATGATCCCTTAGTGATGTCACTTGTTAAATCCACTTCAATCTGTGTAGATGAACGGGAGGAGACAGGTTAAAGAAGGATTATTAAGCCTTGAGACAGTTAAGACATGGATTGTGTATGTTTGCAATACAGAGTAGGAGCCAGGCGCATCGGTTTGTGTCAAGAACTGCAACGGGGATGGGTTTCCAAGCTCAACAGTTTCCCGTCTGTATCAAAAATGGTCCACCACCCATAGGACATCCAGCCAACTTGACACAACTGTGGGAAACAATGTAGTCAAATATGGGCTAGCTTCCCTATGGAACGCTTTCGACACCTAGTCGAGTCCATGCCCTGATAAATTGAGGAATGTTCGGAGGCCAAAAAGGGGGTGCAACTCAGTATCAGAAAGGTGTTTCTAATGTTTTGTACACTCCGTGTATAACCCTTTCAGGGTAGTCATAGGTAAAACACCTACTGGGTTCACACACACTTCTGCTTTCCTAATGTTCAAACTACTATTAAAAAGATCAACGTAAAAACATTTTGTTATCTTAACCCTTTTTGGAGGACTGAGGGGAAAGGTCTTTAAGCGCAAAAGCAAAAACGCAGCGGAACAGTACAAGCGCAGTCATTGTGTTTTCATTTGAAGAGAGAGAACTTGTGAATTGTACATTTAATATTTTTTATGGATTGTACCTTTAACATTTCTATGTTCAACATGTCAGCATCTCTGAAATGCTGTGGTCTGTGACTGGTAATAGGAGCTGTTAGGTGATCCTCAGCAGAGGTGAAATGGCTGAATGGACATTTGGATTTCACTGCATCATCCCCTCAGCATCCTCCACAAAGACACAATTACTGGACACCAGGGAGAAAAGGATGGAGATTGGATGACCACAACGCAGTCAATCTGTCATCAAAACTGCATGCAACCTTTCACTTCAGCTAACACTAGGCTACATTCATGATATACACTGAGTACTCAAAACACATCAGTATAGATTAGATTTTTTTATTTAACCTTTAATTAGATGAAGGGGAGGAGTCAATTTAAAGGATTTTTAAGCCTTGAGACAATTAAGACATGGATTGAGCGTGTGTGCCATTCAGAGGGTGACTGGGCAAGACAAAATATTTAAGTGCCTTTGAACGACATATGGTAGTAAGTGCACCGGTTTAAGTCAAGAACAGCAACGCTGCTGTTTTCCACTCTCAACAGTTTCCCCATGTGTATCAAGAATGGTCCACCACCCAAAGGACATCCAGCCAACATGACACAACTATGGGAAGCATTGAAGTCAACATGGGCCAGCTTCCCTGTGGAATGCTTTTGACACCTTGTAGAGTCCATGCCCAGACGAATTGAGTCTGTTCTGAGGGCAAAAGGGTGGGTGGGGGGGGTGCAACACAATATTAGGAAGGTGTTCGTAATGATCGGTATACTCAGTGTAATAATGTAACTGTTGTGTGTGTTTAGCCTTTTCCAGATTCTGAATAACACTCAGGTCTTACTCGCTACTCCGTTATTGCTTAGTGTTTGAGAGAGAGGAGGTGAGATAGACTTACTGGAATCTCAACTGTGACATCATCAAAAGTCCTCTTCAGCAGGCCCGAATATGTTCAAATCCATCCTCTGGCCCCTTTTACAAATCCTTCTTTGGAGTGATCACTTACCTAACATAACTGAATTGGCTAAAGTTTACGCTTAGACCAAACCAGTCATGTCAGATTAGTGATGATTACTTACTTCAAAAGGAAGAAGGCAGAACAGAGAGATGCATTTACCAAGTACTGGAAGAGGGCCTCTCCTTCTCTCTGGTCAGCGTTGCAGAAGGAAGGGGATATTGATGGCTTTTTATTTCTCTGCTTGGCTAGGGTTCACTTTATTTCAGTGATTTCGGAAGTGTGAGGACACTGGCGTAAACACTGGAAGCGCAGTGTAAACTAGGCCTTCCTGTTGTCTCTGTTACTCTGGGAGAATTTGGACAGGGAATGCGTGTCTCTCCGCTCAGCTCTGGCTGAGACATACTTGCATAAATAAACAGGAATAAACATGGTTCTCCCTTCCCCATTCTCGCTATGTCCTTGGTCTGTGACCTCTCAACCAGCGTGCGTACACACACAGATAGGAGCGTCCCTGTACACCGCAGACTCCAACAGGCATTCACACAACCCTTGACACTATGTGCTCTGTCAGATAACGCCCCTAGTAACTCTAACATTACCAGGCCAAATCTAAACAACTAAGCACTCAATGGATCCAATATACAACACACTGAAATCAGCAAAGAATTATGAAAGAAAGCTCAACAGTTGATCAGTTGTTATGGCGCCATCTTCACCAATATCTTATACCACAGCTCTTCACAGGGAAAATCTATGTTGATCACGTCTGCCGGCGATGTATCAGACCATGGTTACACTGTGCCAAGTTGCAAACCCGTATGCTGGCTCGGGTATAGAGCAGCTGGGACGACAAGAATGTCATGGGTTGTCATACCATGGGTTTGAACAGCGGCGAACCGTGACTATAGGACCTAGGCATTCAGAGGGACCAAAAATATTCTAATACTTTGTATCCCCCCCAAAAATGATCAAGAACAGAAAACATAGCATCACTTGATGCGTCCGATATTATATATTCTGTAGTCGGGCCCTTTTAGTTCTAGTGAAGGAGGAGCAATGCTTTTTAATGACATTATGAAACAAACAGGCCGTGCTTCAGGCTGCCACACACACAGAGATAGAACCGGCATGGACACAACACGTGACACCCAGCATAAAATAATGCGACCAGCAAAACAAAAAACACACTGTTTACACAACCTATGGTAGCATAACACCACCATCACCAATAGTGACAACCCGTCATTCAGGGCAGGGCCCCACCTGTTTTTTTTTGGGGGGGGGGGCTTGCCTGTTTTGCATGTTATTGTGGCATTAATATGTTATTGTGGCATTAATATGTGTCACATATCAATTTGCAAACAATGTAAAAAATAAGATATATCATTGAGTTAATAAAGCTGCATACAAACATGGTCTCTTTTTTGTTTTCTTGAGTAAGGCAGCTCCAAAATGCATGTGTTTCAACCTAGCTCAGTGCTTTCTGTGGTAGTGGGGCAAGCCAGCAGAAAATACAGAGCGTTGCACTGTGATTGGCTCAGTGTTTTGTCACTCGTGGGGACTTTATGTCACTGCCAAGTGTAAGAGCAGACCTTGAAAATTCTAGCCATTCGGATGTTACATTAGATGTGCCCATCCAAGAAAACTCAAGGTCATTGGCCACAGATAAAATGACGTCAAATCACGTTATATAGCTTAGTAGCTTTGATCGGACTGATCATGTCAATCATACTTTCACAATCTTAGCTAGCAGTCATCATCATGAATCAAGTCGACAATCTACTGGCAAATCCTTTTTAATCCTTGTCAAATTAAGATAAATAATGAAGAGAAATTACAGATCAAATGTATCGGTGCTCATCGGCCATTGGACAAATTACGCAACAAATTACACAACAAATTGGAAATCGCAAATTCAACGAGTGGTTTGGAAGGATTCAGTGACAGTGGCTGTGTGGTCCCAAATCTGGGATTAAGAGGCACTTTTCCAAGTTTGAAATGATAAACATTCAACATTGGCCATGATGTCAATGAAGAATGATTTGTACCACGCTCAAAACAACTGTTAACTCGGAACTGTGAAGTCTTGAACTCTGAAGTCAAGTCAAGTTAACTGGGAAGTTGGGAATAAACAAGCTCTGACTGGGAAAATACATTTTGAACGGTCATCCAATTTGGAATTGTAAATCCAGTTGTTTTGAAAGCACCATAAATCCAGAGAATGACAGACTTTGATGACAAAATTTGCCCACAAAAGGACCGCCGCGCCACCTTCCTGTTCAAGTGAACACAGCACAACAAGGTGAGTCCAAAAATGTAACGTTATTGCATGCTGCTGCATAAATGATGTAATAATGCCAGGGAGATATGTATACTGCAGCTAAGGAAGTAATACTAGGTGTATGTTGTATAGTAAGATGTTAGTAGCCCATGTGCCTCACCCTAATAATTTGGTTTAATTACCCCTCTTAATTTCACGTATTGTTCTACTGTAGCCTATAATCTGTTTTAGAGAATTGTAATCATTGAATATTGTAAGAGCTTTAATTTTTTGCTTATATGCCCCCTTTATTTATCTTAAGGTTCTGACTTGGTGTACAAGGAAGAACACTATAAGAACGGCCCATGTTCTGAATTCTGTCACTGTACATTTCAAAAATGCTAAACAAATAGTTATACTGATTAACATCCATCCTAGCTCGCTCATAAATGTCTTAATCTAAATTATTGATTGCCACTTATCCGCTTGTCATCCCCTTATGCCATAGTTTGTACATCGCAACTGTCATTAGAAACCACATTTGTTTAATCAAGTCAGCCATATCAGCTGTTTTTTTTAAAGCAGTAAATGAGGCTGAATGAGCTGTTTCGGTGCCAGACAAGGCTCCACTGATAGCCAGGTGTAGCAGTGGTAAGATGTTGGGACTGCTGTTGGTACAGCTTTATGAAGGCCCTAACAGTTTGTGGGCACCGTTTGTCACCATTATAGTGCAATTAATGTATTGTTTAGTGTTGTGGCTTTGCTGGCATGCATCCAACTTGTTTTTTTGCCCCACCAAGATTTACATGCTAAAATCGCTACTGGTGACAACAACAAGTGTCACATCGAAGGTGACAGGTTTATGTTGCTGAAAGGACAGTGACCGTAATACCTGTGCACTCCATGGCGCTGAAGGAGAGACAGTTTTGGTAAAACACATAGACACGGCTGATAGACAGGTAACAGCAGTCACACAGAGCATGAAATAATTATAAAGAATAAGCAGCCCATTCACTCCAGTAGGCCCCATTAAATCATAACAATACAAAAGCACAACCATTTCATTTATAAAATGAAATGAACAAACCAGCTTTTACTTCCCATTGCAAATATATTTCCGTCACACTAACCAGTGATCTAAAGTTTAAATGGAACAATGTTTCACAGTCATTATTCACAAAGGGATACCTAACAGCAGGTGAGCTGCATAAAAAAAACAGTTCCACTCACCAGATGATAATTTGTAAACAAAGGTTGAAAGTGAATCTTGAAAAGGGTGTAGCTAACAAATTAGCTACAACATCCACCCTGAAGATGATAGCAGCTGCTGCTGCCGCCATCGCTATTGTCACAGTACTACAACACAAGCTAGCATTTTCATTATCACACTACAAGCTAGCTAACGATACTAGCATTAGCGTGGGAAAACTACTGCTTCCTCCACTGATTATTTTCTCTTGTGCTCTGTCGTTTACGTGTCTCTCCAACCCTGTTCCTGGAGAGCTACCGTCCTGTAGGTTTTCACTCCAACTCTAATCTAGCGTATTTTATTCTAATAATTTGCTGGTTTATAAACTGAATCAGGTAAATTACATCTGCCGTTGGAGTGTAAACCTACAGGAAGGTAGCTCTCCAGGAACAGGGTTGGAGAGCTCTGGCCTAGACACATTACTTTTCTGTTTTTTTGCCATTGTAAGTCAAAATGTGATTGGGTCATTCCACTGTCACACCAAATTCTGCTCCAATACAGTTGAATGGCAGAGGCCTTCTGTCCAACTTCTGAAAGCCTAGCCAATGGCTTGCTGAGCTAGCTAGATTTTTCTACCTAGAGACCACCAAAGAGAATCCTGATTATATATTTTTTTCTTTTTAGTATTAAGCCTTCTCTTTCCAATACAAACTGAAGAGATTAAATCAGAAGATCATTACAATTATTGTAAAGATGAAATATACATTTAAAAATATAAATATTATATATATATACAGTACCTCACTAAGCGCAAACCAGATTGTATGGCGTATCGCTGCAGAATGCTGTGGTAGCGCTGCTGATTACGTATTCCTTGAATTCCAAATGCATCATTGACAGTGTCACCAGCAAACCACCCCAACATCATCACACCTCTTCCTCCATGTTTCACGGTGGGAACCACACATGCGGAGATTATCCGTTCACCTACTCTGGTAACTCTACTGAATTTATCCTCTGCGGCAGAGGTATCTCTGGGTCTTCCTTTCCTGTGGCGGTCCTCATGAGAGAGTTTCAACATAGCGCTTGATGGTTTTTGTGACTGCACTTGAAGAAACCTTCAAAGTTCTTGAAATGTTCCTCATTGCCTACCTTCATGTCTTAAAGTAATGATGGACTATTATTTCTCTTTGCTTATTTGAGCTGTTCTTGCCATAATATGGACTTGGTCTTTCACCAAATAGGGCTATCTTCTGTATACCACCCCTACCTTGTCACAACACAACTGATTGGCTCAAACTCATTAAGAAGGAAAGAATTTCCACAAATTAACGTTTAACAAGGCACACCTGTTAATTGAAATGCATACCAGGTGACTACCCAGTGAAGCTGGTTGAGAGACTGCCAAGAGTGTGCAAAGCTGTCATCAAGGAAAATGGTGGCTACCTTGAAGAATATATATATATATATATATATATATATATATATATATATATATATATATATACACACACACACACACACATCCTTAGGCCTCGCGGTTCCCCACTGGGTTTTAATCTTCTTGGTTCACCTGAGGACTGGTTGCCAAATACTTGACCTGTGCTATAGAGATTATGATTGATGCTCTGATTTTCTTTGGAATCATCTGTGATCTGGTGTTTCTTTACACTGTAATAAGATGGTTTCAACCAGCATTTCAAAACAACAAAGGACCCTTGTACAGAAGTGGTACACTGACTGCAAATATCAGTCTCTGTCTGTGACCCAATGCAGCCCAAAGAACCCATAGCCACATTACACCATGCACAACAGTGTGTGGGTGTGTTTCTCTGAGTAAGAGCAACACAGCCTCGTCAGTTTCTGTAATATTTATTCAGATAGACGGAAGCTTGCAGCATTAACACGAGATAAGAGCCAAAACATTCTCATTAGTAACCTAAGGCAGTGTCATTAATTTCAGCAGTTCGATCAGTGGTCGAGTCTAAAGTGAAGGTATACGCGTATGTGTTTGATCAAAGAATGTCAACAACAAAGCAGCCCGACTCTAAAACTGTCCACCTGCTGAACACAGATGCAAACAGTCGGTAAATATGAAATTGACAGAACCTAAGTGTCCAATCGCAGGGTTGTTTGGGGTCGCGAATTGGAACAGGCTGCATTTCGCTGTACGGAGACCACCATGGCAACTTAGATTCAGATCACGTCATTTCTTCATCATAAATGTGCCAACTGAAGCAAATGATCATCAGATCAGAGTTTGACCCCAGTTCTAGCAATGCTGAATGGTTACAGTTTCATCGCTGCTCAATAGTCTAATCATAAATCACGCAGTCAACAATTTGATTTAGATGTTTTGTTGCATTTGGAGACCTTTGCCCACACCGTAACGTAAGAGCTGTCAAACTGATATTAGGCCTGGAAATAAGGCTATGGAAATCAATGGAGATAATGATAAATAATATACGGTTTAAAAGCCTAGAATTAACCAATAAAACATGCTGTTTGATATTGATGATGGTGATGATGTATATTATAGGTTCGATTGAAGAGCATAGCATCTGTATAAATATCATGTTCTCAGCCAAAGTAGATTACATCACTGTAGCATTCGCCACATGGAATTCGAAACCACTTCTATGCGTAAATATTGTCCAGTAATTGTATTAGGCTATTTGAAGACCTACCTTCTCTTGCTTTTAGCAGTACCGTATTGGCCACAATATTCTCCAGTTCCATCTAAAATTCTTAGATATTTGCTGAATAGATGAAAAAAAGAAATCGACAGCAACACCTCGCTCTTCACGGATGAATTGCTTTTCGTTTTATTCCAAATCCGAATAAAATGTATACATTTCAAACTCGTTCACGGTCTACACACTGGATAAAGGAGAAATCCTTGTCAAATTAACTAGGCATGGTTCATATCGTCGGCTCCGAATGCAGCGTTGGGGGGGCATTTCCATTCCAATTCCGAAGACCGTTGTGTTTCGTGCGTAATTTGGCGCGGAATCCCATCAAAGGATAGATCACGGTTGAGCCATCAATACAGCCCGAGACCACGGCAAGACCTACATCATTTAGTAACGCATTCCTAACAGCGGCTGAAGCACAGCACAGTAGCACTGGGGGGAGTTGGTGAAGTGTACTAGAACATCAAGGTGCTCCCCCTCTCGGTGCAAAGGCTTAATAAAAAAAATGGGCTTGTTTTTTTCTTTTGGTTTGGCCAACAATATCCCCCACGTTTGGCGAAGCTACAAGCAGTTTACCGCGTGTGTCTGGTCAATATTTCGGTTACATTTGGCAGGGGGGCTAAATGCACAGCCTATATAAATTGAGTGATTTGTAGTAGGGGTTCGCTAATCTTCAACCACCAAATTGGTTCCAATATTCCATTCCACCGCCCGTTGCACACACATCCATTCGGAATTGGCCCATGACGTATGTACGTTAATAGAGTATTGGTTTCCACTAACTTCTATATCCACAGTCAGATTCCACTGGCACAAAAGTCAAATTTGCAACAAAAATGTGCTTTTTTGTCTTCATTTAAGGTTAAGCATAAGGTTTGCAATTTTAAAAAGATACATTTAAGAAATGCGCAGGGTTTATTACTTGTGGTTAAAGACAGGTATTATCCTTTATATTGACCAGATACTCAAGTGGCCGCTCAAACATTGGAAATATTTTTTTTCAAAAATGGAAGTCAGTTGGGAGGAGTCAAGATCAGGTGGGACCATTCTAGCCAATGAGAGGGCAGATATCGGGTGAACAACAGGCACAACTCCGATATAAAGTTTTTTTTTTCTCAAAGTTGCCCGGAAGTCACATGTTCTGCGTATATCAGGACACTCATAACAACCTAAGCATAACGAAACTTATATTCGACCAAATAAGCCACACGTAGCAAATAAGCAATTCAATTTTTTTGTTCACCAAATTCAATACTCTCTCATTGACCTCCATACAAAAACTCCTCGCTTGATTAGTGAAGGGAAAAAAACGTCACCTGCTGGAGAAGACAGATTTTGGGCCCAGTTTTCCCTCTCCACCTCTTCCTCTCTGGTATAGACGCTAGTGACGACCATAGCGTATCCGTGTCTGGCTGTCATATGCTGTTTTTCATATGACATGGTTTGGATAACCTAACCTAGTTCTATTTAATTGACATAATTATGAAAATATGATGAAATACAAAATCGTATGATCTCATAGACCTACCAGTATTTATATATATATTATATATATATTTATATACCAATATTTATACCACTGGTGATGCTCTGCCTGTCTACAATAGGTTTATATACACTGAACAAAAATATAAATGCAACATGCAACAATTTCAAAGATTTTACTGAGTTACAGTTAATATAAGGAAATCAGTCAATTGAAATAATTAAGTAGGCCCTAATCTATGGATTTCACATGACTGGGAATCAGTGGTGTAAAAATACTTTAAAGTACTACTTAAGTCGTTTTGGGGGGGTATCTGTACATTACTATTTATATATTTTCCAACTTTTACTTCATTAAATTCCTAAAGAAAATCATGTAATTTTTACTCCATACATTTTCCCTGACACCCAAAAGTACTCCTTACATTTTGACAGAAAAATGGTCCAATTCACACACTTATCAAGAGAACATCCCTGGTCATCCCTACGGCCTCTGATCTGACGGACTCACTAAACACACATGCTTTGTTTGTAAATTATGTCTGAGTGTTGGAGTGTGCCCCTGGCTATATGTCAATAAAAATACAATAAAATTGTGCAGTCTGATTTGATTAATATAAGGAACTTGAAATTATTTACACTTTTACTTTTGATACTTAAGTACATTTTAGCAATTCCATTTACTTTTGATACTTAAGTATATTTAAAACCAAATACTTTTAGTCTTTTACTCAAGTATTATTTTATTTGGTGACTTTCACTTTTACTTGAGTTGTTGTCTATTAAGGTATCTTATGACGATTGAGTACTTTTACCACCACTGCTGGGAATACAGATATGCATAGATCAGAAAAACAGTTAGTATCTGGTGTGACCACCATTTGCCTCATGCAGCGCAACATAGAGTTGATCAGGCTGTTTATTGTGGCCTGTGGAATGTTGTCCCACTCCTCTTCAATGGTTGTACGAAGTTGCTGGATATTGGAGGGAACTGGAACACGCTGTTGTACACATCAATCCAGAGCATCCCAAACATGCTCAATTAGTGACATTGAAGTGCTTTGAAAGGCTGGTCATGGCTCACATCAACACTATCATGCCGGAAACCCTAGATCCACTCCATTTTGCATACCGCCCCAACAGATCCACGGATGATGCAATCTCAATCGCACTCCACACTGCCCTTTCCCACCTGGACAAAAGGAACACCTGTGTGAGAATGTTGTTCATTGACTACAGCTCAGCGTTCAACACCATAGTGCCCTCAACGCTCATCACTAAGCTAAGGACCCTGGGACTGTTCACCCACGAGTGCAAGGCCAAGCTCAACTCCAACACCATCATTAAGTTTGCTGACAACACAACAGTGGTAAGTCTGATCGCCAACAACAATGAGAGCCTATAGGGAGGAGGTCAAAGACCTGGCAGTGTGGTGCCAGGACAAAAACCTCTCCCTCAAAGTGAGCAAGACAAAGGAGCTGATCGTGGACTATAGGAAAATGAGGGCCGAACAGGCCCCCATTTACATCAATGGGGCTGAAGTGGAGCGGATTGAGAATTTCAAGTTCCTTGGTGTCCACATCACCGACAAACTAACATGGCCCAAACACACCAAGACAGTAGTGAAGAGGGCACGACAACACCTTTTCCCCCTCAGGAGAATTAAAATATTTGGCATGGATCCTCAAAAAGTTCTACTGCTGCACCATCGAGAGCATCCTGACCGGTTGCATCACCATCTGGTATGTAAGGCGCTACAGAGGGTAGTGCCCCCAGTACATCACTGGGGCCAAGCTTCCCATGCACATTGACTCGGTACAGGTACCCCCTGTGTATAGCCTCGTTTTTGTTAAATACATTTCTTGTGTTACTTTATTTTATTTAGTAAATATTTTCTTAACTCCATTGCTTGAACTGCATTGTTGGTTAAGGGCTTTTAAGTAAGCATTTCACGGTAAAGTCTACAACTCTTGTATTCGGCGCATGTGACAAATAAAATTTGATTTGATTTCTGGTGAGTATGCAGATGACTGAAGAACTGGAACATTTTCAGCTTCCGGGAATTGTGTAAAGATCCTTGAGACAAAGGTCCATGCATAATCATGCTGAAACATGAGGTGATGGTGGCGGATGAAAGGCACTACAATGGGCCTCAGGATCTCGTCACGGTATCGCTGTGAATTCAAATTGCCATCCATAAAATGCAATTGTGTTCGTTGTCCGTAGCTTGTGCCAGCCCATACCATAACCCCACCATGGGGCAGTCTGTTCACAACGTCACATCACAAATCGCTCTCCCACACAACACTATACATGATGTCTGCCATCTGCCCAGTACAGTGAAAACCGGATTCATCCATGAAGAGCACACTTCTCCAGCGTGCCAGTGGCCATCCAAGGTGAGAATTTGCCCACTGAAGTCAGTTACGAAGCCAAACTGCAGTCAGGTCAAGACCCTTGTGAGGACGACAAGCACGCAGATGAGCTTCCCTGAGACAGTTTCTGACAATTTGTGCATAAATTCTTGGGTTGTGCAAACCTAGTTTCATCAGCTGACCCGGTGGCTGGTCTAAGACAATCCTGCAGATGAAGAAGCTGGATGTGAAGGTCCTGGACTGGCATGGTTACACGTGGTCTGTGGTTGTGATGCTGGTTGGACGTACTGCCAAATTCTCAAAAACAATGTTGTTGGTGGCTTATGGTAGTGAAATGGACATTCAATTATTTGGCAACAGCTCTGGTGTAAATTCCTGTAGTCAATATGCCAATTGCACACTCCCTCAAAACTTGAGACATCTGTGGCAATATGTTGTGACAAAACTGCACATTTTAGAATGGCCTTTTATTGTTTACAGAACAAGGTGCATCTGTGTAATGAGCATGTTGTTTAATCAGCTTCTTAATATGACACACCTGTTAGGTGGATGGATTATCTTGGCAAAGGAGAAATGCCCACAAACAGTGATATAAACCAATTTGTGCACAACATTTGAGAGAAATACGCTTTTTGTGCATATGGACAATTTCTTGGATCCTTTATTTCAGCTCATGAAACATGGGACCAACACTTTGCCATCTTGGCAAAGGAGAAATGCTCACAAACAGGGATGTAAACAAATTTGTGAACAATTCAAAGAAATACACTTTAATACACTTTACATGTGTTTATATTTTTGATCAGTGTAGTTATTAGTTATTTGGGGAATTTGGCACCATCACCTGGGACACTAGGGGGAGTGTTTGTATTACCTCCACTCCCTTTTCTCCTTCTATTCATAACAGGAGAAACTATTGAGCAGTATGGTATAAAAAAAAACTAAAACATCAGTAGGCCTAATAACACAGAAAGAAGACAAGGGATCCAAATATGATCCAAATTCAGTCAATGTGCAACATGCTTGAAAGTTGAAAGGAACTCAACTACTGGGCGTGTTCGAGCAGATCAGATTTCTGCAGTCGGTGGCCATCGTTGATCACCAACTTTCAATGTGTGTTGCATTAGGCCATGGCCACATTACAATTTTGTGTCTGAAAATTCCATATGGACGCAATTCTTTTTTAAATAGGAGTCTTCTGTTACCGGATAAATGACACAGAGTTCCTGACCAAAAATTCACAAATTGTCCATCTTTTTAAGTATGCAACTAGACTGAACACATCTGAAAAAAGTGGAGATGAGTTGTATTTTTGACGGACAAAAATGGACAATGATGTATGTCATATGATTGCATCCATGTTCAAGTCTCAGTATTCCCATACCCTTTAGCCACCAACTGCACCCTGTAGCCACGGCCTGCATTGTGGGTGGCTCTATTGTCAACCAATTAGGGTGTTTTCGTTTGACCCACACTAATGTCCCACACAATGTCAATTGAACCTTGATTGTGGGAACCTTAAACAGTATACTTTCATATCAACTCCAAGTACAAAAACGACCCTTACTGTATGTACACTGTTTCACCACAGACTCAGCTGAAGAGGTTTACTGTGGCACAGCTTGCACCTGAACCATAACACTTCCTGAGCTAATTGAAACGCAACTGGTGAGGAAGTGTCATAGCTCCGTGGCAACCTGTGCCACAGTAAACATCACCCAGAGAATCTGTGTTAAAGCGGTTGCCTGGAGGAATGAACCAAAACTGTATTGCTTGATGAAGTAGAACAGTGTTACATTGTCATACGCAAGTAAAGAGTCCTGTTACAATTTCTACAAAGTGGACCTCCGTATTAAAATAAACACTTGGAAAACAAATCTTACCATTAGAGTTTAAGTCTGTTTACACAAACATAAAGAACCCATCGTTATGTGCTATTGACAAGTTATACGTTTTGTGGTATGAAAATCATATTTAATTGATTAATCGCATGAAATGTAGTCTTCCAGACAATTTCGTTTGTGTGGTCTACCCTCAATTCCTGCATTACGCCAGTCATTAAATCTAACAAAAATGCATCACATAAATCATTGCTTGCTTTTGCACCAATGAGCCATTATCAAAATGAAATCCGTACAGTATTTAGTGTGATGCTGCTTCCTCTATAAACCACACATTCTTCTCCCCATCGCCAAAATAATCCCGTATTCAACATAGAACTGGGAAGTCTAGTATAACAGAGGAAAATAGAACAGAAGTGCCTTCAGTATTCATCAAGATTATCTGCCTTGGGGATGGATAGGCCTCTGTCCTTCAGTGCGGTCACCTTGGCTTTCTCTGTCTCCTGCTTGGCTTGCTGTTGCAATCGCTGCTCCTCTAGGATCTCCTCTATAGAAACCTGCTGCAAGACTGTGTCACACGGCTTATCCATGTCCTAAAGAGGGAAACACCATATTAAACATACTGTAAACCTACATGTCACACATGTCCTACTGGAGAACAATCGCAGTGGCACACACATGTAAACCCCAGCAACTGATTATCATCAACTGTGTGATCAGTGTGTGAACCACGCAACTGAGGTGACAACTAAAGTTTCAGGCAAAATGAATCATGTGAGCATATTGGAAAACTGCTATAGACTCAATTAACTGGCCTAATCAACAGGCTACTTTAACACAAACACATTTCTATGTGTAGGCATACTGTACGAGGAAGGCTAAATAATCATTGATAAAGAACAAGAGGGTGGCATGGATGAATACTTACTATTTCACCAAGCAAAACAACGTTCTCTCCTCTCACAATGAAGATTCCTCTGGGGATGTCCCCAAACTTCTTGCCCACATGGATGCGCTCAACTGTTTGATGGAAAACTAGGTTGGCTGAAAGAGAGGTTAAGAGATGGTGCAGTTGATATAATTTTCCCTTTGATTGCCTGAATGTAGCTACTTGTGAATAGGTCACATTATTTCAAGGCTTACGTAGTAGGTATTTTAGTAAACTCAATTCCATCTCAATGTATGGAATATATCCATAGGGGATCTAAACTAGAGCTAACTTAGTATGCCAAGTGAACTAGTGTGTTTAAACTACTATAGAATTTGTTAGGTGGTTTATTTGCCATACCAAACTGGTCGATGCTTCTAAGAAACCCAATTAGCGTTCTTCCATCGCGAAGAAGTACAAGATGCTTTTCTGCAAGAGAAAAATGACTGTTTATAGTAGAGCGACAGCAAGCGGATACAAAGTATCCAATCGTTGTCCCCAACACTGAGTTTGGAGAATAAATAGTTACAAGAAGGGGTTTACAATATAACTGTAACTGTATCTAATAATCATGATCATCATCACTGTTTTCCGAAGGTTGGAAACAGTGCGGACTTGCTCACACTGCTGCCGTCACTCAGCCTAACATTCGCTATCCCTACTTACTGTCTATGTCATCAATGAGACTCGCGGTCCCTGGCATGTAGTTCATTGTGATCGTGTGTAGCTATCTCTGCGGTTAAATTGTAGCTAATCGCTGTGTATAAAATGTATTAAGCCATGAATCGTTCAAAATAAGATCAGAGTCTTAATAAGCATCTCTTCAGCAACACTAAAAAAGCACTTCCGGGTCACGGAATTTCCGATATTTTCATAACAAAAGTCCCCAACTTAGTAGTAGAAAGGTTCCAACAACCTGTATTCTCTCTACAGGAAGCACACTTGAAGTAATGCACGCTCGGGGAAAGACTTCCTGTCAAATATTAAACCCTTTAAGCACCAATAGCAAGGAACATTGGAATTTTTTTCATTCTATTTATTCTGATGATCTAATATAGATACACTACATGACAAAAAGTATGTGGACATCTGCTCATCTAACATCTAATTCCAAAATCATGGGCATTAATACGGAGTTGGTCCCCCCTTTACTGCTATAATAGTCTCCACTCTTTTGGGAAGGCTTTCCACTAGATGTTGGAACATTGCTGCGGAGACTTGCTTCCATTCAGCCACAAGAGCATTAGTGAGGTTGGACACTGATGTTGGGCGATTAGGCCTGGCTCACAGTCAGCGTTCCAATTCATCCCAAAGGAGTTTGATGGGGTTGAGGTCAGGGCTCTGCGCAGGCCAGTCAAATTCATCCATACCAATCTCGACAAACCATTTCTGTACGGATCTTGCTTTGTGCACGGGGGCATTGTCATGCTGAAACAGGAAAGGGCCTTCCCCAAACTGTTGCCACAAAGTTGGAAGCACAGAATCGTCTAGAATGTCATTGTGTCATTGTATACATTAAGACTGCCCTTCACAGGAACTAAGGGGCCTAACCCGAACCATGTAAAACAGCCCCAGACCATTATTCCTCCTCCACCAAACTTTACAGTTGGCATTATGCATTGGGGCAGGTAGCATTCTCCTGGCATCTGCCAAACCCAGATTCATCCGTCGGACTGCCAGATGGTGAAGCGTGATTCATCACTCGAGAGAACGAGTTTCCAATGCTCCCGAGTCCAATGACGGCGAGCTTTACACCACTCCAGCCGACACTTGGCATTGTGCATGGTGATCTTATGCTTATGTGCGGCTGCTCGGCTATTGAAACCAATTTCATGACGCTCCCGACTAACAGTTCTTGTGCAGATGTTGCTTCTAGAGGCAGTTTGGAACTAAGGATTTAGATTTAGGACATTGCATGTTTCTAATAATGTAATACCTTTAAATAAGCAGCCCTTTAATTTTTAAGACAAATTTCCTGTGTCTATGACGCCCGCCGCTTGGTGAAATGGTGAAACTGAAAAGACATCGTCTGTCCTTTTGAATCAGAGTCTTTACCTGATAAAGTAATGATATGATGTGTCAATTATTCAGTGAGAGCTTTTGTGCCAAACCCACAACAGTGTTTCTGATGCTAAGCTCATGGTCATGTTGCAGTAGAGTGTAGGAGGGAGATTCCAAGATGTGAGAAGTGTGCAGGAAGACATGGGACAAACAATGTGTGGTGTCGGTGGAAAAAAACTGTCACTGTCACTAGCCGGCTACCACCTGATTACTCATCCCTGAACCTTAGAGGATGCTGCCCTATGTACATAGATCTGGAACACTGGTCACGTTAATAATTTTTACACACAGCGTTACTCATTTAATATGTATATGCTGTATTCTAGTCAAGTACATTCTATTCAACTATTGCTGTACATGTACAATTCTATACATGTATTCTTCAGATGTACTATGTATTCTGTCCACATACTACCCATAATGTCTATACATTCCATCACACACATACAGTACCAGTCAAAAGTTTGGACACACCTACTCATTCAAGGGTTTTTCTTTATTTGTACTATTTTTACATTGTAGAATAATAGTGAAGACATCAAAACTATGACATAACACATATGGGAAAAAAGTGTTAATATATTTTACATTCTTCAAAGTAGCCACCCTTTGCCTTGATGACAGCTTTGCACAATCTTGGCACTCTCAACCAGCTTCACCTAGAATGCTTTTCCAACTGTCTTGAAGGAGTTCCCAGATATGCTGAGCACTTGTTGGCTGCTTTTCCCTCACTCTGTGGTGCAACTCATCCCAAACCATCTCAATTGCATTGAGGTTGGGTGATTGTGGAAGCCAGGTCATCTGATGCAGCACTCCATCACTCTCCTTGGTCAAATAGCCCTTACACAGCTTAGAGGTGTGTTGGGTCATTGTCCTGTTGAAAAACAAATGATAGTCCCACTAAGCGCAAACCAGATGGGATGGCATATCGCTGCATAATGCTGTGGTAGCCATGCTGGTTAACTGTGCCTTGAATTCTAAACAAGTCACAGACAGTGTCCAAGCAAAGCACCCCCGCACCTCCTCCATGCTTCACGGTGGGAACCACCGCTGTGTTACAAAGACACGGCGGTTGGAAATAAAAATCAAAGCTTTCCACTGGTCTAATGTCCACTGCTCATATTTCTTGCCCAAGCAAATCTCTTCTTTTTATTGGTGTCCTTCAGTAGTGGTTTCTTTGCAGCAATTCGACCATGAGGGCCTGATTCACACAGTCTCCTCTGAACAGTTGATGTTGAGATGTGTCTGCTACTTGAACTCCGTGAAGCATTTATTTGGGCTGCAATGTTTGAGGCTGGTAACTCTAAAGAACATATCCTCTGCAGCAGTGGTAACTCTGGGTCTTCCTTTCCTGTGGTGGTCCTCATGAGAGCCAGTTTCATCATAGCGCTTGATGGTTTTAGAGACTGCACTTGAAGAAACTTTAAACGTTTTTGAAACTTTCCAGATTGACTG
Source organism: Oncorhynchus kisutch (assembly GCF_002021735.2). Taxonomy (NCBI): domain Eukaryota; kingdom Metazoa; phylum Chordata; class Actinopteri; order Salmoniformes; family Salmonidae; genus Oncorhynchus; species Oncorhynchus kisutch. The sequence goes on from NC_034176.2 coordinate 40,458,898, forward strand.
ACCTTCATGTCTTAAAGCAATAATGGACTACCTTTTCTCTTTGCTTACTTGCGCTGTTCTTGGCATTGGCTCAAACGCATTAAGGAAAGAAATTCCACAAATGAACTTTGAACAAGGCACACCTATTAATTCAAATGCATTCCAGATGACTACCTCATGAAGCTGGATGAGAGAATACCAAGAGTGTGCAAAGCTGTCATCAAGGCAAAGGGTGGCTACTTTGAAGAATCTCAAATATAACAAAATATATTTTGATTTGTTAAACACTTTTTTGGTTTCTACATGATTCCATATGTGTTATTTCATAGTTTTGATGTCTTCACTATTATTCTACAATGTACAAATAAAGAAAAACCATTGAATGAGTAGGTGTGCCCAAACTTTTTTTTTTTACTGGTACTGTATGTGTGTGTGTATATACACACTCGCACATACAGTCAGGTCCATAAATATTTGGACATTGACCAAGTTATTAACATTTTGGCTCTGTATGCCACCGCAACGGATTTGGAAGGAAACAATCAGCTGAAAGTGCAGACTTGGATTGGGGTGGGGATTCTTTTTATTATTAAATAGTGGTATACAGTGGCAATTTTAGCATGTAAATCTTGGTGGGACCACAAAAAAACATGTGGGATGCATGCCAGCAAAGTCACTACACAACAGAACACTAAACAATAATAATAATAATTGCACTATACCAGTGCTATACCAGTGCTACACCTGGCTATCAGCAAAACAGCGCATTCAGCCTCATTTACTGCCTTTAAAAAAACATAGCTGATATGGCTGACTTGCTTAAACAAATGTGGTTTCGACTGACAATTGAGATGTACAAACTATGGCATAAGTGGATGACAAGTGGATAAGCGGCAATCTGTAATTTCGATAAAGACATTAATGAGCGAGCTAGGACGGACGTAGTCAACATAACTATTTGTTCAGCACTTTTGAAATGTACAGCGACAGAATTCAGAACATGGGCCGTTCTCACAGCGTTCTTCTTGTACACCAAGTCAGCACCATAGGATAAATAAAGGGGGCATATATGCAGACAATGAAAACTCTTACAATATTCTATGATAACATTTCTCAGGTTATAGGCTACATGTGCACCACCAAGTCAGAACAGTCAGCAAAATTAAGAGGTGAAAATAGACCAAATTATTAGGGTGATGCACATGGGCTACTAACAGCTTACTACCCAACATTTATGCAGCAGCATACAAGACATTTTTGGACTCACCTTTTGTGCTGTGCTTACTTGAACAGGAAAGTGGCGCGGCTGTCCTTCATGGGCAAATTTTGTCATCAAAGTCTGTCATTCTCAGTTGTCTTGAACAAACTAAAGTCAGATTTTGCAGTTAAGTTGTTTTGAGCGCGACACAAATCATGCTTCATTGACAGCATGACCAATGTTGAATGTTTATCATTTTAAACAAGGAAAAGAGACCCTTAACCTTCGATTTGGGACCACACAGCCGCTCCACTGAATAGCAGGCTAATGATTGCTTTGTAATGCTTGCAGTTAGCCACTGATTCCTTCCAAACCACTCATTGTTGGATTCCTGATTTCCAACATGTTGTGTAATGTAGCCATCATCCTCCACATACACCACCCGTTCTGCCAGTCACATTCTGTTAAAGGTCCCCAAAGCACACATATCCCTGGGTTACTCCTCTTTTCAGTTCGCTGCAGCTAGCGACTGGAACGAGCTGCAACAAACACTCAAACTGGACAGTTTTATCTCAATCTCTTCATTCAAAGACTCAATCATGGACACTCTTACTGACAGTTGTGGCTGCTTTGCGTGATGTATTGTTGTCTCTACCTTCTTGCCCTTTGTGCTGTTGTCTGTGCCCAATAATGTTTGTACCATGTTTTGTGCAGCTACCATGTAGTGTTGTTGTCATGTTGTGTTGATACCATGTTGTATTGTCATGTGTTGCTGCATTGGGTCTCTCTTTATGTAGTGTTTATGTTTACTGATCATGAAAAGCTACTTGCTATATTAACCAAAGACAGTACAGTATAAAGATACGCAAAAACTGCTTCTCCAACAGAAATCACAGATCACACTTGTAGGCAATGTTATTCTTCTTCTGTGGATTTTATATGGCAGTTGGCAACCAACTTTAAGGTGAAGGAAAAACGAAACCGCACACTGCTCTTGGTAGTATCACTGATATTTAATAAGCTTATGACCTAAAGCATGAAATTTCTACCTTTAGATTTTGTGGCATAGAGAAAGTTAAGATATCAGACAGGGGAGGTGATATTAATAATACTCTGAGCAAAAGATAATGTTTTTGGATTTTCACCCTACAGACATTATTTCCTAAAGGACTTAATGATGAAATGTCTATGTATGTTATGTTGTGAATTTGAACGTGAATTATGTACCTATTTAAGATTACTCTGTTTTTCGTAAGATGTACCCGATGATTAATGATAACTTGCTGTGTCCTCATTGTGGTTTTATGGAATTGTTTAAAGCGTCTTATTTATACAATTTTGTAGTGTTTGTGAGATGCATGTTATATCAGGTAGCACTTATTTGTTTTTCCTTTGCCTCCTACCCCTTTCCATGCGTGGAACGGATGTGGGTGGGGCTAGGTCTACATAAGGGTACTAATTTTTTTTTAAATCACAAAAGCTCTGACGAGGGCCGTGATACCGTTACTTAAGCTTATTAAATATCAGTGATACTACCAATAGCAGTGTGCGGTTTCCTTTATTTTGTTCAACGGTTGCCATGCACCTGCAAAGAGATTGCTCGGATTTTCGAGTGCCTTTTGAATTTTGAACCAACTTTAAGGTGCATCATCGCCAGCAACTGGACTGGAGTGTGCACCAGAGACAGTGAAGTCGGATGTTCCCCACCACTTTCAATGTGCTACTTAGCCTTGTTTGTCCCAGTCTCAGCCTTGTGACTACGCTTTCCTTCCTCCCCTCTCTCTCGGCCTGAGGACCACCCCGTCCCCACCTTTTCCTGGATCTTATACAGGTGTCTTCCCTTACTCTCCCTGTTCCACAACTCTTGCCACTTTTTTTAACCACTGTTCTTATTAATCCCCTGGCTTCTGCTTTACAGATTGACAATTCCATCTCAACATTAGATTGTTAAAGATTGGCGATGTCATGGCGACGTTGTCTAAACTCATGCGTAGAAACACGCGCCGAACTGCGCATGTGCAGGTGGTCAAAATCAAAAGGCACTCCTTCGCTATAAAGTTGTTTTTGAGGAAAATAAAAACCTTTCAGTTTCTCACTTTCACGAGGTTGAAGTAATAACACGTTCAACTACTTAAGAAATTGTCTCGAATCTAGGTTGTTCTTTAGATTGAGAAAATTAACAATTAAAGGAATCATTTTTCACTTCTCTCATTGACTTCCAAACCCCTGCCTGGTCTGTTTCGCAAGCGTTCTCGAAAGTCTTGCGACGTTGTGGTCTGTGTTTAGAAATTCTGTGGTATAACTATGATAGAGCAAAATATAAACAATTGTTTTGCATGAAATAATCGTAAATGTTGAGTTCTGACGATGCTCTTCAAGGGGTGATGATATTTCAACCAAATAGTTCAAATTGATTTAACAATACTAATCGAACGCTCTGCACGTTATTGTGACGTTTTATTGATAACGACCTATTCTACTGACGCACGTGGTGAAAAGGGAAAAGGGAGGGGCGAAAAATTAAAGGGGCAAAGCATAAAATACTTGTCATTCAAACGTTTCCATACTTTGCTGTCCATGATCAATGCATTAACTGGAGCGTTTCAATAAAGCAGTTTTGTCCCCAATATCAGTCTATCCTATTTGACAGTTAATTGTATCACGATTATTTGTATGGCAAACGACAGGAGTGCTGGGGACGCTGCTTGGGTTATGCATCATCAAATGCCGTCGAATCCCAAAGCCGCCTGGCCTTCAAATTACAACTCAGAAAATAATAACGTGAACTGGAGTAACGCTATGGTAAGTCACATTGTGTAGCTAATTCATATCAACACGTACTTGTGTTTTTAATTTTAGAACACACGGGTTAATGTCAGTAAACAAGCTTTGTTTCGTACTGTGTACATTTAACGTCATTAGCTCAAGCTAGTTAGCTAGCCTACATTTTAGCCAGCTAACGTTATCTAGCTAGCCGTCTTCTGACAGTACGTCCAATCTAGCTAGTTAGTAAGATTTGCAATACTGCTTGCTTAGCTATATTTGACATTGAGATTTTCTAGCTAGCTATCTCGTTTGTAGTATATGATAAATAGCCTAGTTAGACAAACAGTTGAGACTACAATGCATAGCTAACTAGGTATCTATAACTAATAGTCCAATACCAAAGGGTCCTAACATTACTTTTTTTTATGGGGCTTTCAAGACAACTAGGAACTTGAGGGGAAAACGAGGTCAAATCATGACGTCAGTCATATTCAGGTCGCAAAAGGAGTTGTAGAAAGATACCCATTTTGGTCCATTCAACAACTGAGCGATACAACCCCTGTTAAATCAGGATGTGGTATCTATACCTTCTCATGCCTTTATTGGAACGGATTTAGTGATAATATCTGTTGGAAAAAGTTGAATGTTGCCACATACCTACTTGTTAACAAAATTAAGGAAGTTTCCTTTAAAATTGTTCTTAAATATTATCCTGCCAACCACTATATGAAGAAGTTTAAGGAATACATCAACTCAAATTGTACCTTTTTGTAATGACCATCCAGAAATGGTGTTGCATTTTTTTGGGCATTATATTCATGTAAGGAAACTGTGGCAAGACATCAGAACACATTTATGAAGATTTTACACTATTGTGGAGAGATGTACTGCTTGGATTATTTTCCTACAATATAAATAATATAACTATTTTATGTCATTAATTTCATTATTCTTTTGGCCAAATTTCACATTCACAAATGTACATTTACAAACAAAAGAGCACATTTTCTTACCTTACAAAAATAAATTGAACTATATAATTAAATACTATATGAACAAAAAGCTGTTTTTATAAATCTATGTCCCTTAGTAAGGTCCTTGTGTAATGTGATATTGTACCCCCTAGCCCAATTGTCCTTTGTATATTATTTATATATACACACACGTGTTCCTACATGTACTTCCTGTATTGATTTATTGTTAATAATTATACATTTTTTAAACCTGGAAATAAAAATAAATAAAGCTGTAGAAAGATGCCCGAGTTTCCTGTTTGGAATTCCAAGTTGGATGACAGTAAAAAAATATTTTGCCCAGTCAAAGCTTCTTTTTTTTTCTTCTAGTTCCCAGTTTTTTTGAACACCGCAATAGACCATCGGTGACTTAACGTCAACACATTTGTTTCTGATGAGAATAGAGAGCAATAGTAATGGCTTATTTTTGTAGGCACCAACTCTGCCATGGTTTTGAACGAAGCCTAAGGGTACATTTGTTTTTTGTAGGGTTTTTGGGATAAACGGCGAAAATAAGGAGTGTGGGATACACAGACGTAGATCTTATACTTTTTGTACTATGAGAATCTTCATCAGCTAACCTCACCTTTTTTTGTGAGTTTTGAAGCAGTTATATAAAAAAAAATTGAACCCACAAAGGCTTCATAATTCATAATATCTGTCAGTTAACATGACTTTTATCTTATAGAACAAAACTTTTATAAGCCTGTGTTTACCTCAGACCTGGGGGCAGTCATTCCCTGCATTACCTCTTATAGTCCAAGGGCCTTACATGTTCTGTTTTTCCATAAACAAGCACTGTAACATGGAAACATGTCAGCGTGGGAACCCTAATCCTATTAAGTTGTGTAGTAATTTAGGCTGATATGAAAGATACTTTACTTTGTTTACAAAACCAAACGGCAAGCAAGTGTTAATATTCAGAACGAGCGTCGGTGCTCTTATCAAAACTAGCTAATGTTGTGTGATGGCTGCTAGCTAGCTATTATGTAATACAGTAGGAAACATTTTTACATTCGATCAGTGTCAGTCTTGCTGCATTTGACTATTGGATACTTTGGTCAAACAAGTCTAGGGTTACGGTTTACTCAGGTCAATATGACTAGTTCAAACTGTGCTGATTTGGAGGCCAGGTAAATAAATCTCTCCCCGTATGCTTACAGGATGCTTCCCAATACCCTGGTTACTCCTCAAACTACTGGTACCCCCAGTCACATTCCACAGCAGGGCACTATGCAAATGCATATCCTTCAGGATCTGACGTGCAGCCACCTTACAACCCACAGGTGCAGTACAGCCTCATGTTATGTCATAGCAAAGGCCCTCTAAATCCAAGGCTATATATGGGAATGAATTCCTTATCTCAAGACTAAAGTGCTCTCGGCCTTCTGTGACACTTTGTCACGCACACATACTTTAACAGACCGGTAGTCTGGCATGCACTTTCACATACTTACGGATGTAGGCACACACTTTCTCTCTCTCTCTCTCTCTCTCTCCCCCTCGCTCCCTGTCCAGGCAATGCAAGCATATCCAAATGGCCACAGTGTCTATAACCCTGGTCCAGGCCAGTATCCGGCAAGTTCTTTCCACCCGTCCAACCCATTCTACTGTGCAGACCAGATGCCTCCCAGGCAGGCCCCAGGCCAGTACCCTAGCCAGTGCTGCCCAGGACCAGAGCAGAGCACAGGGGGGTCAGGACAACCACACGCCCAGCACCAACATCAGCACCCCCACTATCCTGGACCACACTGTCAAGGGGTAAGTTTATTCAACCAGTACAGGGCAGTGTTTAATGGTGTCTGATGTAAAGGCAGTTGGGTATAATGGATCTTGTTTTCTATTTTATACCTTGATCTTCTTTAGGCCTCTGGCTATCTTCCTGGGTCTTACTCGCACTATGGGGAAGGTGGTCCTGCGTTGCCACCAAACCCCCCATACTCCACTGGACAGGCCATTCACCATAGGCCGCAGGCTGAGGCTTGGGCCCACTCGGGTGGGTATGGGCCCTCACACCAGCAGTGGCAGCCAGACAGCCACTATGGGACCCCTGTCCACCCCCAACAACCCCCAGCATGGCCAGGGACAGGCACTGGAGCCCCATCCTCCTATGAAGCCAAGGTACATGTGGAACACACGGGATGCATCTCAATGACCTAAAGTGGCTTTTTGTCTCACCTCCTTTATTTGCACATATTGTTTCTGAAATAAAATCCAAGTGGGCCTAATTTACTTCTTGGAAGAAATGGGGATATGTCAGATAAAAGCTCAATACTTCCTCTGGTACCGTAGCTGTTTTGGGTCTGAATTTTAATAACTTATATTCATTCATTATACACTAGTCGTCTAAGACAGGTGGGCAAACTACGGCCCGCAGGCCACATCCCACCGGCTAGTAAATATTACAATTGTTATTTTGGGTTTTAGAAAAACACTCCAGGACACATTTTAATGTCTAAAAAATATATTGAACAAAAATATAAACACAACATGCAACAACTTCATTGATTTTACTGAGTTACGGTTCAAATGAGAAAATAGGCCAATTTTGAAATACATTCATAAGGCCCTAATCTATGGATTTCGCATAACTGAGAAAACAGATATTCATCTGGTTACAGATGCATTAAAGAAAAATGGGCTTCAGGATCTCGTCACAGTATTTTTGTCCATTGAAATTGCCGTCGATAAAATGCAATTGTGTTTGTCTGTAGCTTATGCCTGCCAATACCATTACCCCCCGCCACCGTGGGCCACTCTGTTCACAACGTTGACATCAGCAAACCGCTTGCCCACACATCGCCATAAACGTGGTCTGCGGTTGTGAGGCCAGTTGGACGTACTGCCAAATTCTCTAAAATGACATTGGAAGCGGCTTATGGTAGATAAATGAACATTTAAGTCTCTGGCAACAGCTCTGGTGGTCATTCCTGCAGTCAGCATGCAAATTGCGCGCTCCCTCAACTTGAGACATCTGTGGCATTGTGATGTGACAACTGCACATTTTATTGTCCAAAGCACAAGGTGCACCTGTGTACTCGTCATGCTGTTTAATCAGCTTCTTGATATGCCACATCTGTCAGGTGGCTGGATTATCTTGGAACATTTGAAATGCTCACTACTAGGGATATAAATACATTTGTGATCAATTTGGTAGAATACATTTTTTTTGCCTATGGAACATTTCTGGGATCTTTTATTTCCACTCATGAAACATGGGCCAACACTTTACATGCGTTTTTATATTTTAGTTCAGTGTAGGTTGAAATGATAATCATCCTAATATACACTACATATACAAAAGTTAGTGGACACCCTTTCAAATGAGTGGATTCTGTTATTTCAGCCACTTCTGTTGCTGACAGGTATATAAAATCAAGCACACAGCCATGCAATCTCCATAGACAAACAAACCGTAGAATGGCCTTACTGAAGAGCTCAGTGACTTTCAACATGGCACCGTCATACGATGCCACCTCTCCAACAAGTCAGTTCGTCAAATTTCTGCCGTGCTAGAGCTGTCCCGGTCAAGTGTAAGTGCTGTTATTTTGAAGTGGAAACTTTTAGGAGTGACAACGGCTCAGCCGTGAAGCCACACATGCTCACAGAACTGGACCGCCGAGTGAAATGCATAGCGTGTGAAACTTGTCTGTCCTCTGTTGCAACACTCACTACCGTCAGCACAAGAACTGTTCGTCGGTAGCTTCATGTAATGGGTTTCCATAGCTGAGCAGCCACAAACAAGCCTAAGATCACCATGTACAATACAAGGCGTCGACTGGAGTGGTGTAAAGCTTGCCACCATTGCGCTTCTGGAGCAGTGGAAACGTGTGATTCATCACTTCAGAGAACACGTCACCATCTGTCAGTCTGATGGACGAATCTGGGTTTGACGGATGCTAGGAGAACGCTACCTCCCTCAATGCATAGTGCCAATTAAAGCATGACAATGCCCCTGTGCACAAAGCGAGGTACATACAGAAATGGTTTGTCGAGATCGTTGTGGAAGAACCTGATTTGTCCCCAGTGGAACCACCACTTTTGGGCACCCGAGTGGCGCAGCGGTTTAAGGATGTCTGTGCTAAATGCGTCACTACAGGCACCCTAGTTCGATTCCAGGCTGTATCACAACCAACCATGATTGGGAGTCCCTTATGAAGGTGCACAATTGGCCCAGCGTCGTCCTGGTTTGGCTGGTGTAGGACATCATTGTAAATAAGAAATTGTTCTTAACTGACTTGCCTAGTAAAATAAACTAGGCCTACTCGCCCAAAATCAGTGCCCGACCTCACTAATGCTCTTGTGGCTGAATGGAAGCAAGTCCCTGCAGCAATGTTCCAGCATCTACTGGAAAGCCTTCCCAGAAGAGGGGAGGCTGTTATAGCAGTAAAAGGAGGACCAACTCCATATCAATGCCCATGATTTTGGAATGAAATATTTGACGAGCAGGTGTCCACATACTTTTAGTAGTGTATTTTCTAGCCTGCACATGTATTTTGAGGAACAAATTGAATTTCAAAATCATGTGGCCCTCAAGCCAACAAGTTTGTTTGCCCACCCTTGGTCTAAGACAATCTTTTTTTACTTCCTCAGGACCAGCACTATGCAGGACCCCACCAGCACCAGCGTGCCCCACAGGTGGGACCCAAACCCAGACTGGCCCACTCCCCTAACCCCACCAATGGCAAGCCTGTCGACTTCAGCTCACCTCCCCAGATGTACAATAAACCAGGGCGAGGAGGGGCGCAGGAGCCAAAGCCTTCCCAGGGTGAGCCTCCACCCCCAATCCCAGCTCCAGCCCAGCATCAGGGAGTGATCCACAACCCTAGCCTGGCCAAAGTCCAGCAGGTCATGGCCCGGGTGCTTTTGCTCCATGAGGATGTGGACGAGTTTGTGGGTAAAAAATCGGACAAGAGTTACAGGTACCTAGAGGAACTGCTTACTAAGGAGCTGCTGGTGTTGGACTCAGTGGAGACTCAGGGACAGGAAGTGGTAAGGCAGGCCCGGAAGGAGGCTGTGCAGAGGATCCAGGCCATACTGGACCGGCTGGAGAAAAAGGCCTTCTGAACTGAACCAGTTATGTATATGGACGGGTCTTACTGTTCTTTTCTTGTGACATTTGAATCTTCCACAGTCAGGTTGTGGGCCTTATTTCAGATTTAAACCGGTCCCTTAGGACTCCAATGAATTCTAAGTCCTTGTTTGTTGTCTATACCTCCCGGATCGGAAAGGTTTAGATTGGCTGATTGTCAACAAGGGTTTGGTTTGGAATCGGGCTAGCTTTGGATACTTTATGCAGGTGTGATCACAACATACATAAGATGCCATTTCAAAGTAGTCATGATGGAAAATTGAATGGTTGTACATATCAAGTTATGATGTTGGGTTAGTTTTCATAACCCGACATTAGTGTCCATGACTGCTTAAAGCGTCTTATGTCATACTTATGCCCGTGCAATGTAGTGTCGCCATGTTCCTTTCGAAGTAGGTAGACATTTCCCCTTAATCACTGGTATAGGATCAGATAAGTTTTCGGTTAGGATTTGGAGTAGGCTGATCTGATCCTAGATCTGTGGTTAAAGGCCATGTGTTCCATTCACCATGTTTTCTTAGATGATGTGAACTAATGGCACTGCCATGAGATTTCCCCTTTATCACTCACCCCAACATTGTCACCCACTTCTCATTGCAAGCAGAAATCAAATGGTGCATTCACACACACACAGCCTTCCAAATCGGTACTGGGTAATGTATTCTGTTTATTTGACACTTCAGGATATACAAAGGTAGGGTCAATTGCTTTTCAATGTGGTCGATTTTAAAGAAATGTATTGAAATCCACTTAATTGAGAATTGGCACAATTAAAATATTGAGCAAGTTTCAAATCACATTCTGAATAGATGGAATTGATCCCAACCCTGGTATGTACTGTTTTGTAGTTGGTCTACAACTTCTTCACAATGCTATTTCCATTGACTGGTGGTAGACAGTTTAAGTGCAGATCTAGGATCAGTTTTTAGAAGGATGAAAAGGAAAACTGATCTCTGACCATTCTACCACATATTTTTGACCAATCCAGTCTCGGACCAGTGACTATTTGAGGGAGGAAACGAAGGATGCATTGTCAAAGTATTGGATGAGGAGGTTGGATCAACGATTTCCTAGACTGTGATCGGTTCTTATAAATCACAAGTGCCATAATATCGGCAGGTGCTTTTTCAAATCTTTAAAAAATAAACAATCTCTAAAGCTTTGCATGGAACAAAATGTTATGTTTGTCATATTAGTAACTTTTTTTTCCCATGTGCTGGTATTTTTTTTTGTGTGTTAAGATTATTGCGTATTAGTTCGATTGATGTGTGTGTAACAGACCTGTAAAAGGTCATGTCTACAGAGGTTTCTGATTAAGTGCATGTTTCCAACGTTTAGATGGAAATATTTGCCTGACTGATTTTAGAAGTGACTATAGCTCAAACTGAGGACTTGCATTAAATGTCAGGACTTTTTTTTAATATGTTGTATTTATGCAATTGTAGTCTTTTTGGAAAACATACTGTAAACACTCACAATTAACAAGAGTTCGTCATCTTATAGGTGGGAGAGAGAGAATGACGGACATTTTTGAATGAAGGGGTGCTGATGGTGAGACAAAGCACATGCCATTTAGATAATTCTGTGAATAGTTTCCCTCCCTAAAAAATGTTATTTTCAGAATAACCAGCCATGAGAAAAATGTCATGTCTTTTAGTGAAGTTGAGACTGCTGTGTATGTCTGCGCACATATCATTGCCTGACTACTAGCATTCAGATCTTTTTAAAAAGGTGTGAACACATATGTTCTTGCTGAGCAATTTTGAACACTCATTGAATTTGATTTGTGGGACAGTGTGTCAGAAGGCTTTGAAGACTCACTGAAGCAAACCAACTTTATTAATCCTACACTTGTTCATTCTATTCCTCATCAGGATTCCTTTGAAACTAATCTACAATCAATAGTTTTGCTGCTTTAAAGGGCCCAGTTTCTCAAAAGCATTTTAAGGCTAAGTTAATCTTAACCATAGGAGCCTATATGGTTCTAATGATTAGCTTAGCCTTACACTACCCTTTCCAAAACCAGTTCCACTGAAAGGTGGCAGCAGCTACAACAACAACTGTCGGACCGGGCTTCAAACCACTTTGAGAAACTGGATTTCTATGTAACCTATGGAGGTATTGTAGCAGAGATTTGTCTACTTTAGAAGCCAAACAAAAAGATTTGACCTCAACTACACCTGTTCTGGAACGACAGACACCCTCCTCGTTAGGTGGAGATTGACCTTTCACCAGGGCTGGCAGTGTTTTGGTATTTTATTAGAATCCCCATTTAGCTATTGCAAAAGCAGCAGCTACTCTTTCTAGGCTCCACACAAAACGTGAAACAATACAGAATGACAATACAGAAAATCAATAGACAAGAACAGCTCAAGGACAGAACGACATACATTGAACGACTGCGCTTCACTGGGAAAGCCATCATCACCCATGCAGACAAAGTGTGGCGCAGACTTTACATTGGAGACCAGTAAGTGCAGTGACAATACCTGTCCTTTTTATATTGGTTGACTGGAAAATATGGTCAGGAAAAATGGACAAGAATTGATCCACAGATTAATCCAAGGCATGTTTTGGACAAGGCTCAGGTGTGAGGAGAGCGGATTGTAAATCTTTTTTTAAGCACTTGGGCCCTAAAGTAACATGCACTCTAAAGCAGAGTTATGTATCGTGAAAGTGCATAGGCCAATCTGGTCACTGTTCACAAAGTGGACGTCAGCAGTGTGAATTCTGTATAATATCAGATTGTATAAGAGCAAATAACTGGCAATCTCTCTATAGATCTAGCATCAACTCCAGGCTTCAGTGTCTAGAACTTTGAGTTTCTACACAGCCCTGGATATGACTTGTCCATTGTAGACCGTATTTATTTGTTTATTCTAGACCTGTCCTCAACATGTATAAATATCTACAGTATTTTCATAGTTGTGAAATATGTTTTTTAATAAACTTGAAACTTGTGGTTTTCATAACGACAGTGCTATGAACGTCGCCCAGCTGGCAAACCATCGTGTCACCCATGTCTTGAACGCAGACCACAGTAAATGACAAGAAGGGGCGGAGACATACCAGGGCACGAACATCAAGTACCTTGGCATGGAGGCCCACGACTCCTGTATATTTTACATGATTGTCAACTTCCAGACTGCGCTGAATTCACACACTGGGCCCTCTGGGTTCAGCAAAGTGGAACGTTGCAAAATTTGTGAGTTCAATAGTGATACTCCATCTAGCATTGTAAGTACTAGCTTGTTACAGAGTAAGAAGTTGTTACATTGGGGAATGCCTGTATAGTAAGTGTGGTATGGCCAAGTGTATGATGAAATGTACATTAAAGAGTTGTTTCCTTCGCCAACATGACATTTCTATCTGCAACACACTGAAAGGCCAATCTAAAAGGAGGCAAAAGTTTCCAGAGGAGAAGTGAACACACTGTGCTTAGTGTGCAAAATCCATGTTCTTTCTCCCCTCTCCCCCTCCCCCTTTCTACCCTCTACCAGTGGCGGTAGATTCCATTTAAGATGGAGGAAGATTTTTTTTAATAAGCATGGCCTTATTTATATTAAAGCATATTGGATGACTGTCATTCATATTCCATTCACCCAGTTCAATGTAATAGAGAGAGGTTTAGGCTACTACATGATACTAACATTTTCCCTATACCCATCATGAGGTTACTATAACCTAGCCTATGAATGAAAGTTTACAACGTAGGTCCACATAGGTTGAGAGACAAATTTGCGGTGATAGACACATGCACTGACTGTGACATTCAATACCGCCGTGCACACTCTTGCCTGCATCTAGCTGATATAGGGTGTAATCATTAGTCCAACAGTTTCTATTAGACAAATTCAGATAGGTTTATCCCTGTTTTGTTCCTTATAAGAAATGTTTTTTCAACAGAATCATAGGAATGAATACACCCCGATCAAGCGTAAACACAGTTCACTTTCATAGCAGCCACGTTGTATTCCTTCTCGCATGTGCACTCATATCAACTCTTCCCTTCGCTGGTGGACTTAAATGCACAACACATCAGCTGTATGTAACCAGATGGAAAAAAAACATTCCAAGCCAAACTGCTACACACAGCCTACATCGTTGTCACCATATTAGCTAAAGTAATGTCATAGTCAGCATAGCTAATAGAACTAGCGCGTTAGTAAACCCGCTACAATCCTGCAGTAATGTTACAGTGTATTGACTGTACACTGTAACGTTACTGCATGATTGTATTGGGTTTACTAATGCGTAAGCAGTTACACCGGCGGGCCCCGGTGGCAATAAATGAATAAAACCAGAAGTTTACCTTGACTTGGAAGAGTTCCAGTGTTGTGTTGGATAGTCATAGCCAGCTAGCTAACATAGCATCGTTCTGTTGAGCAGGGTGTTTCAGTTGGCTGAACTAGCTAGCTGCATTTACTAGCTAAGTAAGTGAAAGTGAAAACAAATTGCTCACTATCTCTTGCCTCTCCTTTATTTTGGAAGACTGTTCAACTATTATCTTTCTCTCTCTTTGAGTCAATTACTCATTACATGTTATGCACTGCAGTGCTAGCTAGCTGTTGCTTATGCTTTCAGTACTAAATTCATTCTCTGATCCATTCAATGGGTGGACAATATGTCAGTTCATGCTGCAAGAACTCTGATAGATTGGAGGACGTCCTCCAGAAGTTGTCATAATATCTGTGTAAGTCTATGGAAGGGGGTGAGAACAGTGAGCATCCTAGGTTTTGTGTTGAATTCAATGTACCCAGAGGAGGACGGAAGATAGCTGTCCTCCATGCACACCATGGTGCTACCCTACAGAGTGCTGAGGAGGTTACTGAAGACCTTTGCAAAATAGTGTGTTTTAATCAGTTATTTGGTGATGTGATTATATTTAGTTTTATCTTCAAATAACTTTTTTAATGTTTTACATTTATTTTTATGAAACTCACTGAGGATGGTCCTCCCCTTCCTCTATGGAGCCTCCACTGCTCTCTACCCCATCTTTCCCTGAGGTATAGTGCTGGTGCACGGTGCGGTTGAGGTGAGCCGTTCAGCCACCCTGGTTCTGGCCTACCTGATGCTGAAACAGAACCCAATGCTGAAACATCCACCCGGTGGATGCCATCTGTGCCGTGAAGGACAACAATGGTGTAATCTCCAACAGAAGCTTCCTCAGACAGCTCACCAACTTCAACACCAAACTGTATGGCTACCTCCGCAAAGCTTCCAACACCTAGAAGTCTCTGATTATATCAGGTTCTCTTTTATTCTATTTGAGTAGTGGGTCATAAACCTTTCAACATTGTCAACATTGTTGGTATAGGGTATGTATGGAGACTTGCATTCTACACTAAACAAAAATATAAACGCAACATGTAAAGTGTTTCATGAGCTGAAATAAAAGATCCAAGTTCCATATGTACAAAAAGCTTATTTCTCTCTCAAATTATCTCTCAAATTTTGTGCACAAATTTACATCCCTGCTAATGAGAATTTCTCCTTTGCCAAGATAATACATCCACCTGACAAGTATGGCATATCAAGAAGCTGATTAAACAGCATGATCATTACATATGTGCACCTTGTGCTGGGGACAATAAAAGGCCAGATGTCTCAAGTTTTAAGGGAGCGTGCAATTGGCATGCTGACTGCAGGAATGTCCACCAGAGATGTTGCCAGAGAATTGAATGTTCATTTCTCTACCATAAGCCGCCTCCAACGTCATCTTAGACAATTTGGCAGTACGTCCAACTGGCCTCACAACCACAGACCACGAGTATGGTGTTGTGTGGGTGAGCGGTTTGCTGATGTCAACGTTGTGAACAAAGTGCCCCACTGTGACGGTAAGGTTATGGTATAGGCAGACATAAGCTACGGACAACGAACACAATTGTATTTTATCGATGGCAATTTGAATGCACAGAAATATTGTAACGAGATCCTCAGGCCCATTGTTAGGCCCATTTCTTTTAAGGTATCTGTGACCAACAGATGCATATCTGTATTCCCAGTCATGTGAACTCTATAGATTAGGGCCTAATTTATTTCAGTTGTCTGATTTCCTCCTATGTAACTCAGTAAAATCTTTGACATTGTTGCATGTTGTGTTTATAGTTCTGTGCAGTATAGATCCCAGTATTCAAAGTTCAGCAGAGAAAGTTATTATTTTCCTAACACTGTCTGGCTGTAGAATTATTTGTACATTAATCAAATTTCAATCAAATATATTTATAAAGCCATTTTTATATCAGTAGATGTCACAAAGTGCTTTACAGAAACCCAACCTAAAAAAACCATTCAGCAAGCAATGCATTGTGGCTAGAAAAAACTCCCTAGAAAGGCAGAAACTTGGACAGGAACCAGGCTCTGATGGCTGTGCCAGGTGGAGATAGTACATGGCCATTAAGGCCAGATTGTTCTTCAAGATGTTCAAACGATCATAGATGACCAGCAGGGTCATTCAGAGGTCGAGACAGCAGATGCAGACAGCAGACAGCAGATGCAGTAGAGAGAGAGTCAAAAACATGACTGATGAACAAGTCAGGGTTCCATAGCAAAAGGCAGTACAGTTGAACCTCCCTTTAGAGGTCTGAGACATCACTGATGGTTTGGAGGTCTGAGAAATCTGTCTTATAGGGAAGTCAATAAAAATATGAAAGAGAGGGTGAAAAGCTTAAAGTTCCTCGGCGTGCACATCACTGACAACCTGTACCCTGCCCTGAACCTTAGTCACTGTTACTAGCTGGCTACCACCGGGTTTTCAGCCCAGCACTTTAGAGACTGCTGCCCTATGTACATAATCATTGAAAACTGGTCACTTTAATAATGTTTACATACTGTTTTACCCACTTCATATTAGAGCCCTTTACGGGCATGCCCGCAAGGTTCAGGCCCTACCCTACCCAAGCCCAATTTGCTTCTGCTTAATGTAAGACCTGGAATGACCGAAATCAAAAATAACTTCCTCTGTTGGAGAGGAGCAGCTAATGGCGGCCCTGAGTCTGTGAGTATCCAGAGCAATGGCTCTGCTTGGGCTGCTCTGCTCAATAAAGAGACGAGAGAGCTGTTAGCTACTTTTCGTCACTCAACTCCGACAAAATTCAAGGAACCTTATTCTTTTCTGTGAAATAATCTCTCTTATATTTGACGAGGTTGAAGCTCGTTTGACACAATGTTATGATCTTAGTCAGATATGACTGTACTGCGTAGCAGAGCACGAGCAAATGGCTCAGCTTCAAAATGTTTATGAACAATTTAGTGATACCCAAGCCCTGAACATACCCTAGTTATTGATGAAAAACAGGCCCTACCCGGTCCTAACCCTATGTATAATGTCGGGCCGATCGGGCTTGGGTCGGGTATTGCAGCAGACAACCACATCGGGTTCCACCCCTATCTGGTAAAAACAAGAAGAAGCGGTCACCAACCCTGGACAATTAAGGAGGGGAGAAACATTGCCTGGAACATGACAGCGATTTCAGTTTACTTGAGTGGCCTGCGCATTCCCCAGACCTCAACCCAATAGCACATCTTTGGGATGAGATGGAAAGGACTGCTCACAGCATGAATGTACCGCCATCCAATCTGCCATCGCTTCAACATGGACCAACATGGATCCCTGTGGAACTTTTCCGACACCTTGTAGAATTCCCCAAAGAATTTAAGGAAATTCTGGAGGCAAAGTATCCTGTACTAGATGGGTATACCTAAAAAAAACTGTCCACTGAGTGTATACTGAGTATACCAAACACCTTCCTAATATTGAGTTGCAGCCCCACCTTTTGCCCTCAGAGCAGCTTCAATTCTTTGCAGCACGGACTCTACAAGGTGTCGAAAGCGTTCCACAGGGATGCTGGCCCATGTTGATTTCAATGCGTCCCACAGTTGTATCAAGTTGGCTGAATGTCCTTTGTGTGGTGGACCATTTTTAACATACACAGGAAACTGTTGAGCTTGAGCAATCCAGCAGCATTGTAGTTCTTGACACAAACCGGTGCACCGGGCACCTACTACCATACCCCATTCAAAGGAATTTAAATATTTTGCCTTGCCCATTCACCCCCTGAATGGCACACATACACAATCCATGTCTCAATTGTCTCAAGGCTTACAAATCCTTATTTAACCTGTATCCTCCCCTTTATCTACACTGATTTGAAGTGGATTTTAACAAGTGACATCAGTAAGGGATCATAGCTTTCACCTGGATTCACCTGGTCCGTCTGTCACATAAAGAGCAGGTGTCCTTAATGTTTTGTATACCAGTGTATATTTATATTCTGACATTGCTCGTTCTAATATTTCTTGATTCCTTTTTTCCCGTCTATTGTTAGGTATTACTGTACTGTTGGAGCTAGGAACATAAGCATTTTGCTACACCCACAATAACATCTGCAAAATATGTGTTGCCACCAATACAATTGTATTTTTGATTTGAAGTATACAGAGTCAGGGGGACGTAGAGTGGTGCCCATCAGGCACCACTCTACTTCCACCAATATAAGGTTATATGCATTCATACTCAATGTTGAAACCACAAAGAGGAATTCGGCCATTTTGTACCCCAAACTTTGTCTCCCAAGACGTATATACCAATATTACATCAAAATAACTGGTTGAACATTAGCAGCCCGTAGCTGTGCATGGATGATCATCCAAAATGTGATTTCTCAAAACTTGACCTTTACAGCTTTCCATCAGTGCCTGTTCTCCTCTCCAACAAGTAGAAATGTTCTGTATTTTGTTTTTATGTGATTGCAAACCAAATGTATCTGATATAGAAGGATCTTTCGTATCGTCTGAGATTCCTAAAGATTGGAAAGCAGCCACGGTCATCCCCCTCTTCAAAGGAGGAGGCAATCTAGACCCGAAATGTTACAGACCTATATCCATCCTGCCCTGCCTTTCTAAAGTCTTTTGAAAGTTAATAAACAGATCACCGACCATTTCGAATCCCACTGTACCTTCTCCACTATGCAATCTGGTTTCCGAGCTGGTCACGGGTGCACCTCAGCCACGCTCAAGGTCCTAAACAATATCATAACCGCCATTGATAAAAGACAGTACTGTACAGCCGTCTTCATCGACCTGGCCAAGGCTTTCGACTCTGTCAATCACCCGTATACTACCCACCACTGCGACATGTATGCTCTCGTTGGCTGGTCCTCGCTACATATTCGTCGCCAAACCCACTGGCTCCAGGTCATCTATAAGTCTTTGCTAGGTAAAGCTCCACCTTATCTCAGCTCACTGGTCACCATAGCAACATGCGCTCCAGCAAGTATATCTCACTGGTCATTACCAAAGTCAACACCTCCTTTCCAGTTCTCTGCTGCCAATGACTGGAATGAATTGCAAAAATCACTGAAGTTGGAGACATATCTCCCTCACTAACTTTAAGCGTCAGCTGTCAGAACAGCTTACCGATCGCTACAGCTGTACACAGCCCATCTGTAAATAGCCCATCCAGCCAACCAACTACTTACCTCATCCCCATATTTGTTTTTCTGCTCTTTTGCACACCAGTATATCTACTTGCACATCCTCATCTGCACATATATCACTCCATTGTAAATTGCTAAATTGTAATTACTTCTCCACTATTGTCCTATTGTATTGCCTTACCTCCTTACTTAATTTGCACACACTGTATACAGATTTTTCTATTGTGTTATTGGCTGTACGATTGTTTATTCCATTGTGTAACTCTGTGTTGTTTTTGCCGCACTGCTTTGCTTTGTCTTGCCAGGGCACAGTTGTAAATGAGAACTTGTTCTCACCTGGCCTACCTGGTTAAATAAAGGTGATCTATCCTGCAGCATGCTGTTCATCGGAGGTTCATCAAATTTGTAGATGTCAGACTTTGCCAGGGTGGCAGAGAACTTTTACATGTCAGAGGCGCTACTGAGCAAAGCTGGCTTGTCTGTCTAATGCTCTTTTTGTCCATTTACCATCAGTAAACATCTTACATGTTCCAAACACTCTTTAATAGACTTATGTGTTCTCTTGTTTCAGGCCAATGAGGCAGGAGATTCCTTCCCTATCTGGGGCCCGTGTCTGTGGATGCAGCCGTTGACTTTTCTGATGGCCATAGAGAACCTGCTGACCAAAACCACAGCTGAGCAGATGGCCCTGCCCCTGAACCTCACCACAGGTATGGCCCAGTCCTTTCACACCTCTATAGGGGAGTCAAGTGCTAGGGATAAGGTCAAGGATACGGTCTGGGACTGGGTCTGAAGACTTCCACATACTGCACATTCTAAAATCCACCACTAGAGGGCAGGGAATACAAGCTTCAAATTTTAGAGATGCTTCTGATCAAGACAGAATTTCAGTGAAGCTCTTGAGTTAAACTACACCCTGACAACTCCCAACACTCATTGCAAAACAGTTTCCATCTTCATAAAGTGCATTTATGCTTCTTCTGGGCTGATTCGAGAGGACTGATGAATTCTCTCCCCATGGTTGCAATTAAAAAACTTTATTTGAATGTCTCGTTCCCCTTTCCCCGCGGAGGCCCATTCCAGTCGAATGTACAAGGGGTTCCACAGTGATGTCAGATAGGCATTATCCCAAGAAGCTTTAACAGAGAATGTTCACCATTATGGAGTGACCATGAAGTTGTAATCAGACTTTAAATTAATACTTTTTCTTAGTATCTCTTTTGAATACAATATGACTGGTTTTGACTATCAACTCCCTTGCTTATGGCCTTTTCTTACAGACATTCAAGGAAAATGAGAACCTGCAACATTTCTTGTCCACAAACAAGGCTAAGAATGGTGCCATCTTTGTCTCAACCATGGAAGGGAATCAACTACAAGTACAACTACAGTTTTTTTTAAATAGGCCTTTAACAGATCATACATAGTTGTTTTTTTAGATAAAGCAATGTAAATCAATGTGGGCTGCATAATCTGTACGAACTATGCCGCACAAAGTAATTGTTAGTATCACAATATTATAATAGTTTTATAATAGTTGTAGTGGAAATTTCCTGTATTTACCAAATCATCAGACCAAACCACCACACAAGTCAGAGTTATCATAAAGTCCATCTTTAATTATATGAGCTCCATCACAACCCTGTGACTCTCAGATCAATTCAGTGTCTATAAATGAATTCTCTGAGAGTCCTTACAAAACAGTTCTTAGTATCATTTATAGCCAAGACACACCCATCTCAACTCACATGACGAATAACAGATCTTAGGAACATTACAAAGGAAGACCTTACTTGAGAGAGGAGTATTCCATAGCCAGACAGCATTAGCTATAAATTATCGTTCAGTTTGCTCTCCTAAAACGAGGTTCTACTTCTCGTTCTTGCTACAACATAGTACCAAGACATTAGGATATATATCAATTGTCATTTTAGACACTCCCATTCTGGACAAGCTCACAGAGACACAGTGACTGGCACACAGACATTGTGGAGCCAAGAGATAATTGGTTCCCCCCTCAATCATCCCTTCACATGGTTTAAAAGATATGTTTACATATGAAGACAAGCTTGACCTCTCCCCTCTCTGAGGCCCAAGTAACTGAACCCTGACAGAGAACAGTTAACTGCAACCGGCCAACAGTATTATCCAAAAATAGACATTCTAATGACATATCTCACATAAGCATGCAATAAAAATAAAACATCTTATCTATGTTACCCAACTATTCTGATTAATCCCCAACATAGTGTAATAACATTATTGCTCTAATGGGTCACCAGGAAGGACATCTAAAGGAATGAGCATAAGCAGCCAGGTCACCTGTGATACAAATCAGTATTTGACGTACATCTATGTCTGAGGACGTCGGGTGATGATGTCGAATCCTGCCACTAGGGGCAACAGTGAGCGCTGTTACCTTCAAATAGGTTTCGGTTTTGCTCTGGCATTGTGGATGGGGATGGCGGATGGTCATAAGCATCTGCCTCTGATTCCAAAGGTTGCAAGTTTGAATCCAGCAATAGAAAGTTGTTTTTGATATTTTTGTTTTAAGCTTATCCCAAATCTTAACACTTACCTTAACCATGCGGAGTCAATTCTTAACCTCAAGTTAGTGCCCAAACTTAACCTTAAACACTTCAAAATTCAAATAACTTCACAGATCTTCATTGTAAAGGGTTTAAACACTGTTTCCCATGCTTGTTCAAGGAACCATAAACAATTAATGAACATGCACCTGTGGAACGGTCGTTAAGACACTAACAGCTTATAGACGGTAGACAATTAAGGTCACAGTTATGAAAACTTAGGACACTGAAGAGGCCTTTCTACTGACTGAAAAACACCAAAAGAAAGATGCCCAGGGTCCCTGCTCATCTGCGTGAATGTGCCTTAGGCATGCTGCAAGGGGGCATGAAGACTGCAGATGTGGCCAGGGCAATAAATTGCAATGTCCATACTGTGAGATGCCTAAGACAGAGCTACAGGGAGACAGGACAGACAGCTGATCGTCCTCGCGGTGGAAGACCACGTCTAACAACACCTGCACAGGATCAGTACATCCGAACATCACACCTGCGGGACAGGTACAGGATGGCAACAACAACTGCCCGAGTTACACCAGGAACGCACAATCCCTCCATCAGTGCTCAGACTGTCCGCAATAGGCTGAGAGAGGCTGGACTGAGGGCTTGTAGGCCTGTTGTAAGGCAGGTCCTCACCAGACATCACCGGCAACAACGTCGCCTTTGGGCACAAACCCACCATCGCTGGACCAGACAGGACTGACAAAAAGTGCTCTTCACTGATGAGCCACGGTTTTGTCTCACCAGGGGTGATGGTCGGATTTCCGCCATTTCCTGGTTGTAGTTCACCTAATTTCAGTTTATTTAAAAAAGCAAGCAAGTATAGTGTAGAGAATCATTGTACCATTTTAAACCGCTGTGAAATATATTTTCCATAACCAAAGATATTGTATTTTCAGCTGTTTGAAGCTGGTGAACAAATCTGAAAGTAAAAGATGCAAAAATGAAATGTAAGAATGGATAGCATAGAAATAGCACACAGAACAGATCTACTGCTTCTTAGACTTGCTTTCCATGAGAATGACACAGTGGCGGTCAGTGCCATTTAAGATGAGGGAGGATGATTTTTCTTTTCATGAGCATGGCCTTATTTCTATTACAGCATATTGGATTACTCTTATTCACCCATATTTTTTTTATGTTTTACAATTGACATTTTTATGAAATTCACTGAGGGGGATGGTCCTCCCATTCCTTCTCTGAGGAGCCTCCACTGGAATGACTGATCTATAACTCACATTTCTATGTGTATTTGGTCAGGTCCCACAAAAGGTTACATATTGCAGCTCTAAACTGGTAGTCATTTTACATGTTTAATCTATCCATCAATTATTTATTCACACACTCATTATATTTATGCAGTGCACTTGCTATCGACTAAACCTGTTAGGGGGCCACTCAAGTTGGGTTTGACATGCTATTGCTTTTTCAATAATTAAACCCTTTATTATTTTGTCATGTAATCTAATTGCTTTCTTATTAATGCTGTTTGCTTGCTTGTTCATGATCCTTGCCATAGCGCTGCAACTTTCATGTAATCTCCTTGATGTTTTAAGAAATAACTGTGGTGAAATTCAAAGTGGTTTGGTTGGACAATGAAGATGCTTGGAATTCACACCTTTTCTTCAGACTCTCAGTGGTCCGTCCAGTGTTTGGCTAGTTCAAGTAGTATTACATTTTTTACATAAAATTTCTAATTTTTATCATTTATAAAATATATAACTATATATTGGTGTGCACATGTTATTCTGAGACATGCTGTTCACAAATGCTCTCCATCCAACCTCACTGAGCTCGAGCTGTTTTGCAAGGAGGAATGGGAAAAAATGTCAGTCTCTCGATGTGCAAAACTGATAGAGACATACCCCAAGCGACTTACAGCTGTAATCGCAGCAAAAGGTGGCGCTACAAAGTATTAACTTAAGGGGGCTGAATAATTTTGCACGCCCAATTTTTCAGTTTTTTATTTGTTAAAAAAGTTTGAAATATCCAATAAATGTCGTTCCACTTCATGATTGTGTCCCACTTGTTGATTCTTCACAAAAAAATACAGTTTTATATCTTTATGTTTGACGCCTGAAATATGACAAAAGGTCGCAAAGTTCAAGGGGGCCGAATACTTTCGCAAGGCACTGTAGCTACTAGTATTCACCATCAGTAAATGAAATATGTGACTGTATACAGCTGGTATAGAAATTCTAACATGCCCCCTAAATGAGAATAGTTATGATCGTAAGATTTCTAAGAGCAGGTCCAGAGGATGGAACTTTGGCATCCACCATGTGTCTATGCGTGTGTCTGTATAGTGTCTAAAGTTTCCTCTACACAGACCGACCTGCGTTTGGTTATTGGTGTTTGTTGTCGTCCGTTTATTTTTTTCTTGAAAACCAGCAGCACAGATGAGTGCTTGTGTTCATATGAGCTGATTAATACTAGATACTTGATTGTAGGAGGAGGCAGTGGTACAGACTCGGTGTCAGTGTAGTTCTTAAACCTCTCATTCAATGTACAAAAGTCACTACTACACAGTACCCCGTTTATGAAAATGGTAATGGTGTCTTGCACACTTATGGCTCATTGAGAAATCCGCTCAGTTCAGAGTGAGGACATTAGTGCCAACTAGGGCACAGTTCTAGATTTAGAATGTTAGAATAGAGGAGTAGTTCTGGATTGTTGGAGCAGGGGGACAGTTTTAGAATGAGACTGTTAAAGCAGAGTTCCCCCTGCATCCGGTGGCTCTGGTGCCATGGCAATGGGGTGCCTCTGGAGAGTGGCAAAATAGGTCATTGGTCATGGGGGGCTCCTCTCATAAAACACACACACACACACACACACACACACACACACACACACACACACACACACACACACACACACACACACACACACACACACACACACACACACACACACACACACACACACACACACACACACACACACACACACACACACACACAGAGGCATTCATAATTGACCCACATTCAAGTCTGCAGAGGAGACACAAGTGATGTTATGTGAACAGATATGAATACACAGACTAGAACACTATCTGTGAAGAGCTTTATCTCTCTCTGTCCCTCTCTTTCTCTCTACTTTACTCCCCACCACCCCGCCCTTCATGAAACAACCTCTGATTACACACACACACACACACACACACATACACACACACACACACACACACACACACACACACACACACACACACACACACACACACACACACACACACACACACACACACACACACACACACACACACACACACTAATGATAAATGCTCTCATTCTCTGTTAATAATGTGTGTGTGTCATCATTATTCATAGAGATGTAATGTATAATGGCTGGATGAGTCACTTAGTGTCTGTTCAGACCTAGAGCAACCTACAATTATCTCTCCAGTTCATTACTGTTCCCTAACATTCTCCACTCTCCTTTGACATGTCCACTCACGATGAGACTGCTATGACTACACAGAAACATTGCCACGAGACTAACCAAAAACAAAGACAATCAACCTGGTCTCGTTCACAACACTAAGCCTAGTCCACCTAGAGTTCAGCTGTAGAGGAGATACTGGAGCTGGTGTGCAAGTCAGTGAGTAAGGGAGTGTGTGTGGTGTGTGTGGAGGATTAGACAGACATCACAGTGTCTGGTATGGATTTCTTCCAGCAGAGTCGAGTAATCTGACAGGAGAAAATAAACCTGAAACACCAAGCCTTTCAGTAAATGAAGGATCCCCTCTCATTCTGAGTAAATGAAGCTAAGAGGCATGGGTATTGATTCCAGTCCATGGAAGTGCTATGAGAGAGAGGGGGGGGGGTAGAGAGAGAGATTTCATTGTTGTTTTCTTTCGTTGAAGAGTTAATCGAAATATCAGCGGTCAATTAGGTCAATTCCAGGAACAAAATGAAATCCCTGATTAACTGCTAAAAACGATTCTGCACACAATTAGGCTGAATATTTGCCTATTGCGTGTTGTGAAATTAAGTTCAGACTTGCAGGCAGGGGTCATGTGACCTGGCTCACACAAAGACCTCTCTGTCAGCCTGTCCGTGTCTTGTTCATTCTCCATGGGTCAACCTTCTTCTCTCCCCCACAGTTACTCCTGTCTTCCCCTTCCTCTTGTCTCACTTACCTACCTCTCACCCCCGCTACCTTTGAGCTGGTCATCGACTGGCTTGAATGCTACATACAGCACACACTTGAGAAGCTGCAGAGAACACACACACACACACACACAATCACTCACACATGGGTAGACCAACCTTCTCTGCATGGATTTCATGCAGTGAGAAGATGGTGCATACAAATATAGTAAAAAAATATGTAGATGTGTGTCTTTGACAAGCAGGTGTGTCAGTAGTGAGGGGTTATTGTGAGGAATGGGGGGGGGCATTGTAAAGGTCTTTGTGTTTCTGTTAAAGGAAACCCCACTGTAGTGATTAAGTGGGAAAGGCCAGAGCACTTACCGGACAAGCGCACTACATCCTCATTTGTTTTGAGCAAATTTCCATCATCCTCTTGACATTCATGTGTGACAATATTCATTTTTCATTGTCAGATTGTTTTTTCACTTATTAATATGGTTTATTGTATGGCAAAACAAGAAAGGAATTGAAATGAATCGAGCAGCTTAAATTGCGTTTTTATCAATGACATTATCTCTTCTGTTCTCTGTTCTATCAAACGATCCATTGTAGACATCAGGTTATGCCTTGTATAAAATAGACCAGTTGCCTAGACACCACTGTGTTGTGTATTATCTATGTAGTTATCTAGCAAGTCTCTTAACTTTGCCTCCAACAAAAACTTAGTAGACAAACCTTGTTTCAGTCTGAATGGAACAGCTCACGGTCTACTGTACCGTTGTCTTTGAGTTGGAGATGTCTGGAAACTGTCATGTTTTAGCCATGAACTTTTCCAAGGAGCCGAGATGTGTTTCATTGTCATTTATTTGAGAGACAGTAAGGTGTGTGTGTGTGCGTTTGTCTCTCTCTCTCTCTGTTTGTGTGTGTGTACCTGTAGTTTCTCTGCTTGACTTGTATCAGAGGCGGACACAGCTGCAGCACTGGCAACCCTGACCCTTAGCTGGGATGGCAGGGTCTTCCCAGTTGTGTGTGCGTAGTTAGTCTAAACCATGCCTTTATTCCCTCTTCAACATGCCTCTGAACTCTTGGCACTGGCAAGCCTCATAATCCTTTTCACTGAGACTGTGCTGAAAGTGCTGCTATGTTCTCAACCCTGTTCCCACCCCCTGTGTAGGGTGCTTCTGTGGTCTGGGCCTGGTCTACTCCGACAAGTCGTCCACCCATGACAGACATGTACACAGACATTCTGCAGCTGCACAGAGTGGTCCACATGCTCACCTCTGTGGTACCTTTTCATAGCGAGAGAGAAAGAGAGAAAGAGAGACAGAGAGAGAGGTGACAAGGACACCAAGTGAATACAGGGGTGAGGGGAGAGAGAGAGAGAGTGAGAAAGAGAGACATTTTATTCTGTTGACAATGAACTCCCTGATTTTTAAGCTGAGGGGATGATTGTGTCTGAAGGACAGGAAATAAGGCGGCAGGAAGCTGCCTGCCACAGTGTAAGGACCGACGTCACTGGAGCAAGGGGAGCAGGGTTCAACATAATGGTATTGTATATTCTGTATTGTTTAATGGTGGAAGACTAAAGTATATTTGTGCACAACATTTGAGAGAAATAAACTTTTTGTGCGCATGGAAAATTCGGAGATCTTTTATTTCAGCTCATGAAACATGGGACTAACACTTTATATGTTGCGTTTATATATTTGTTCAGTATAGTTTGTAGTTCTATACATCAGAGGAGAAAGGGGGGGAGAGAGGGTAGTCAATAGAGAAGTTTTGATAGTGTTATGAAAACTGCGTGAATACTTATTGAGAAAGTGTGAACGATAGACTGTTAATTAACTGCCATTTTGAATATGAACTGATAAGAATTCAAACTGGGTATGTGATTCTCTGTATGGCCATGTACATATTTACCTGTCGATAACGAATCACATTGTCAAAGCCAAATTGTTTACCACACACACACAGACACTTTTTCCAACTCAGATCTTGACCATTTCATTAACTGTGTCTGTTATGGTGGTTATTTTGTGGGTCCTTGTTATGGCTGTGTTTTTTACACTTGTATACAGCCCAGCAAAACATGAAAGTAGTTGTTTTGATCAGTTTATTGTTATTGTTGATTACTGCTAACATTGTGCCATATACAACAATGTGAGGATACTTGCTTTATATGCAAGGAGTTATCCCAGGCCTAAAATCATGTAGTGAACTGGGGGAAAGGGTGCATGAGGGGTCTTAGATATTTCTCCGGACCTCATTTACCTTAATGGCTAGAGTGTAAAGCCAAACAGTCAAACCACAGGATGCATGGGCTAGTGTTTCAATCGGGAGTTGTCCTTAGGTGGGATGGAATGGCCTTAATGCTATATTCAGGGATTGTATTTGTATTTATTTAACTAGGCAAGTCGGTTAAGAACAAATTCTTATTTGCAATGACGGCCTACCCCGGCCAAACCCTAACCCGGACGACTCTGGGCCAATTGTGCGCCGCCCTATGGGACTCCCAATCATGGCCGGTGGTGATACAGCCTGGAATCGAACCAGGGCTGTAGTGATGCCTCTAGCACTGAGATGCAGTGCCTTAGACCGCTGTGCCACTCGGGAGCCCAATACCATCATTTGAAATGGAAACCAATGTAATTGATTTTCGACTGGTGGGATTGAACCTTTACTGCTCCAACCAATAAAAGCACAGTGGTTGATTTGAGGCATGTCTCTAGGGGGCTGGGACTGCTTGTACAAAATACTATTGCTAATGATATACAGTAGACCCTCTCTAAATGGTTTGTTCACCAACAGTAAACTACGACACCATGCGCAGGGTGAGAGGTTTGGCTACAGAGAGGTTGTTTTAAAAGGAGATCCTAAGAAGTTGAATCTCCATGGGGTAAGAATACTACACTGCTCAAAAAAATAAAGGGAACACTAAAATGACACATCCTAGATCTGAATGAATGAAATATTCTTATTAAATACTTTTTTCTTTACATAGTTGAATGTGCTGACAACAAAATCACACAAAAATTATCAATGGAAATCAAATTTATCAACCCATGGAGGTCTGGATTTGGAGTCACGCTCAAAATTAAAGTGGAAAACCACACTACAGGCTGATCCAACTTTGATGTAATGTCCTTAAAACAAGTCAGAATGAGGTTCAGTAATGTGTGTGGCCTCCACGTGCCTGTATGACCTCCCTACAACGCCTGGGCATGCTCCTGATGAGGTAGTGGATGGTCTCCTGAGGGATCTCCTCCCAGACCTGGACTAAAGCATCCGCCAACTCCTGGACAGTCTGTGGTGCAACGTGGCGTTGGTGGATGGAGCGAGACATTATGTCCCAGATGTGCTCAATTGGATTCAGGTCTGGGGAACGGGCGGGCCAGTCCATAGCATCAATGCCTTCCTCTTGCAGGAACTGCTGACACACTCCAGCCACATTGTCTTGCATTAGGAGGAACCCAGTGCCAACCGCACCAACATATGGTCTCACAAGGGGTCTGAGGATCTCATCTCGGTACCTAATGGCAGTCAGGCTACCTCTGGTGAGCACATGGAGGGCTGTGTGGCCCCCCAAAGAAATGCCACCCCACACCATGACTGACCCACCGCCAAACCGGTCACGCTGGAGGATGTTGCAGGCAGCAGAACGTTCTCCACAGCGTCTCCAGACTCTGTCACCTCTGTCACATGTGCTCAGTGTGAACCTGCTTTCATCTGTGAAGAGCACAGGGCTCCAGTGGCGAATTTGCCAATCTTGGTGTTCTCTGGCAAATGCCAAACGTCCTGCACGGTGTTGGGCTGTGAAGCACAACCCCCACCTGTGGACGTCGGGCCCTCATACCACCCTCATAGAGTCTGTTTCTGACACATGCACATTTGTGGCCTGCTGGAGGTCATTTTGCAGGGCTCTGGCAGTGCTCCTCCTTGCACAAAGGCGGAGGTAGCGGTCCTGCTGCTGGGTTGTTGCCCTCCTACGGCCTCCTCCACGTCTCCTGATGTACTGGCCTGTCTCCTGGTAGCGCCTCCATGCTCTGGACACTACGCTGACAGACACAGCAAACCTTCTTGCCACAGCTCGCATTGATGTGCCATCCTGGATGAGCTGCACTACCTGAGCCACTTGTGTGGGTTGTTGACTCCGTCTCATGCTACCACTAGAGTGAAAGCACCGCCGGCATTCAAAGGTGACCAAAACATCAGCCAGGAAGCATAGGAACTGAGAAGTGCTCTGTGGTCACCACCTGCAGAACCACTCCTTTATTGGGGGTGTCTTGCTAATTGCCTATAATTTCCACCTGTTGTCTATTCCATTTGCACAACAGCATGTGACATTTATTGTCAATCAGTGTTGCTTCCTAAGTGGACAGTTTGATTTCACAGAAGTGTGATTGACTTGGAGTTACATTGTGTTGTTTGAGTGTTCCCTTTATTTTTTTGAGCAGTGTATCTCTTCCGTTTGTTATTGATTGTGAATAGGTATGATGAGGTTTGTCTAAATCTTAATAGAGGGACATAATCAAACATATCTGATGCCACCTCAAACTCGACACCTCTCTTCTCCCACCCTTTTTTCTCTCTCGCTCTCTGCCTCAACCCATCCTTTTTTCTGTCTCCTCTTTCTTCCCATGCGCCACTCTCTGCCTCTCATTCTCTTGTTCTCTCTCTCTCTCTTGCTTTCTAAACCTGTCCTATCCTGTCTCTTATCTCCTCTGCCCGTGTCACTCTCACAGCAGACGTGTGCTGCCTGCCTGGAAGACTTCAAAGTCAAAGACGAGCTGGGTGTGTTGCCATGCCAACACACCTTTCACAGGAAGTGAGTACCAAATTAGGAGGCAGGAGGTCAACATCCATTCATTTCTACAGTCAGCACACAGCTCTTGGGGGGTTTTAATGGAGTGATTTCACTGACATACCAACAGTTATTAAATGTTTCCAGGTCACAGGAAGACAGTACTTGCATGACTAGAGAGGTATCTCTGGTAACGATTGCTTTAGGGCAGGGATGGGCAACTCGGATCAATTTCCCTAAAATTTGGAACTCAGTCTCAACATACTGTTGCGAGTTAGAATAGTAGAATACACAAGGTGAAATTTGGTTGTGCATCAGCAGTTTTTCTCTTATGTCAGTCACTTACAGTCAGTAAATTAGCCCATGTCAGCTAACATTTTTTTGATTTCAAAGTTAGTTTAGCGGCCAGCTATCTAAACTTGTTATCATGGTCGAATTACCGGCTGGGGGGCCCGCATTAATTTTGTTTCTCAGTCTCACTCGGATATCCTAAAAATGTGGGTACGCAGATCCGCAAGCAACTGCGGCCCTTCATAATAAGTTATTTTTTAGCCCCCACTGCCGTCAAAGTTGCCCATCCCTGCTTTAGTGTATCCCATTTCAAGCCCTTTGATGTGAAACATTGTTTTTATTTCTCAGATATTCTCTATTTTTTTCTGGGATTCCATTTGTGATGATTAGTTGCAACATTTGTGATGTAATAAATTACACTGAAAAACAAAAGTAGGGTTGTTGGATGGGGGGGGGGATTATAATGCGAACGTCTAGCAACCCGAAGATTGCAAATTTTAAACCCGTTACGGACTTTTGAATGACGGATTTTTGAACTTTTGAATTTGAGCTAATTAGCAACTTTTCAACTACTTACTACTTTTTAGCTATTTTGCAACTACTTAGCATGTTAGCTAACCTTTCCCCTAACCCTAACGTAACCCTTTTAGCTAACACTTCCCCTAAGCTTAACTCTAACTCCTAAACTTAACTGTAACCTTAACCCCTAACGCTTAGCCTAGCTAACATTAGCCAGCTAGCTAACTTTAGTCACCTAGCTAGAATTCGTAAAATAAGTCTTGCAAATGTGTAACATATAGTAAGTTTTGTATATAGTAAGTTTTGCAAGTTTCGTAACATATAATACAAATTGTAATTAATATGAAATACGTGATGGACATCCACAAATTAATACTTATCATACTAAATTGAGTATTGGATTTACATACATAATAATATAAAATGGAACCAGGTTGCTCTGTGATGTCATCAATTAGACTCAATATTATATACAGTGCCTTGCGAAAGTATTCGGCCCCCTTGAACTTTGCGACCTTTTGCCACATTTCAGGCTTCAAACATAAAGATATAAAACTGTATTTTTTTGTGAAGAATCAACAAGTGGGACACAATCATGAAGTGAAACGACATTTATTGAATATTTCAAACTCTTAACAAATCAAAAACTGAAAAATTGGGCGTGCAAAATTATTCAGCCCCTTTACTTTCAGTGCAGCAAACTCTCTCCAGAAGTTCAGTGAGGATCTCTGAATGATCCAATGTTGACCTAAATGACTAATGATGATAAATACAATCCACCTAAATCCTCACGTCCTTAGCTAAAGTGGGCCACCAGTACCTCCCATCAAGACAGCGCATTGTCCGAGCTATATCCCAGGATGACCAGAGGGTGACGTGTGAGCCCAATAGATCAATCGGTCGCGGACAGCAGACGGAACGTACAGACGACCAGCTGGACACTCAGGGGGAGAGGGCTCTGCACGTGATGCCAGCTCAATGTTCGCGTCCAGCTCCCACACTACTTGCGCCACCAATCACGAAGCTGGGAGTATGGGAGTAGGATCCATGGACCGCTCCTCTGTGTCATACAGCTGAGACAATGAGTCTGCCATAACATTCTGGGAGCCTGGTCTGTAAGAAAGAGTAAACACAAAATGAGTGAAAAACATGGCCCACCTTGCCTGGCGAGGATTCAGTCTCTTCGCCTGCCGTATGTACTCCAGATTGCGGTGGTCAGTCCAGATGAGAAAAGGGTGTTTAGCCCCCTCAAACCAATGCCTCCACGCCTTCAAGGCTTCTATGACAGCTAACAGCTCTCGGTTCTCCACATCACAGTTTCGCTCCGCCGGGCTGAGCTTCTTCGAAAAGAAAGCACAGGGGCGAAGCTTCAGTGGCGTACCCGAAAGCTGAGAGAGCACTGCTCCTATCCCAGCTTCGGATGCGTCCACCTCCACTATGAATGGCAAAGAGGGATCCGGATGAGCCAACACAGGCACCGAGATAAACAGAGTCTTCAGGTGTCCAAAAGCCCTGTTCGCCTCAGCCGACCACTGCAAGCGCACCGGGCCCCCCTTTAGCAGTGAGGTAATGGGAGCAGCCACCTGACCAAAACCCCGGATATCCCTAAAAAACGCTGCACCTCCTTTTACCATGGTTGGAGTCGGCCAATTACGCACGGCTGTAATGCGGTCGCTCTCCATCTCCACTCCTGAATTGGAAATCCGATGCCCTAGGAAGGAGATGGATTGTTGGAAGAACAAGCATTTCTCAGCCTTGACATATAGATCATGCTCCAACAGGCGACCAAGCACCCTGCGCACCAGGGACACATGCTCGGTGCGTGTAGCGGAGTATATCAGAATATCATAGATATACACAACTACACCCTGCCCGTGCAGGTCCCTGAAGATCTCATCTACAAATGATTGGAAGACTGATGGAGCATTCATCAACCCATATGGCATGACAAGGTACTCATAATGACCTGAGGTGGTGCTAAATGCCATCTTCCACTCATCACCGTTCCGAATACGCACCAGATTGTACGCACTCCTGGGATCCAATTGTGAAAAAGCGTGCCCCGTGCATTGACTCAATAACCGTATTTAGAGGTAGCGGGTAACTATATTTCACTGTGATTTTATTTAGACCTCGATAATCAATGCACGGGCGTAAACCGCCATCCTTTTTCACAAAAAAGAAACTCAAAGAGACGGGTGAAATGGATGGCTGAATGTACCACTGACGCAGGGGTTCAGAGACATATGTCGCCATAGACACAGTCTCCGCTTGCGACAGGGGATACACGTGACTCCTGGGATATGCAGCATCTACCAGGAGATCTATCGCACAATCGATGGGGTGGTAATTGAGTCGCCTTCTTTTTACAGAAGGCTAGAGCCAAATTCGGGGGGAATGCACACGGTGGAGACCTGGTCTGGACTTTGCACCGTAGTAGTACCAACGGAAACCCCTAAACACCTACCTGAGCACTCTTGCGACCACCCCGTGAGAGCCCTCTGTGGCCAAGAAACAGTGGGGTTATGACAAGCTAACCAGGGTAGGCCTAGCGCCACAGAATACGCAGGAGAATCAATAAGGAAAAGACTCATCTTCTCCTTGTGACCCTCCTGCGTTATCATACACAAAGGTGCTGTTACCTCCCTGATAAACCCTGACCCTAATGGTCGACTATCTAAGGCATGAATAGGGATCCTTAAACTATGAGCTAAACTTTTATTAATGAAATTCCCAGCCGCACCTGAATCTACTAGCGCCATATACTGGGAATGCAGGGAGAAAAAAAAAATCTGGAAAAGAGACCGAGACAAACATTAGTGCAACAGAGGGCTCTGGATGAGAATGGTGCCTACTCGCCTGGGGTGATCCCAGAGTGCCCTGCCTGCCTTCTCTATTCCCAGAGCAACCAACCCGGCACCGACCAGCAGTGTGCCCTCTGCGACCATGAATGGTGCTCGAGCGGGAACCCCTTCCGGTCTCCCTGCACACCATCCCTCCCAATTCCATAGGTTTGGGAGAGAGGGTGCGGAAGGATGGAACAACCAGACCCCGATCTAGACATCCACGAGTAGCCAGCATGTTGTCCAGCCTGATGGACATGTCCACCAGCTGTTCGAAGGGGTGGGTGGTGTCTACAGGCCAGGTCCCGACGGACGTCCTCGCGTAGACTACAACGGTAATGGTCGATCAGAGCCCTGTCGCTCCATCCAGCGCCGGCAGCCAAGGTCTTAAACTCCAAAGCAAACTCCTGTGCACTCCTCGTCTCCTGCCTCAGATGATAGAGGCGCTCACCCGCCGCTTTGCCTTCGGGTGGATGGTCGAATACTATCCGGAAATGGCGGGTGAACTCCTCAAAATGGTCCAATGCCGCATCCTCCTCTACACACAGTGCTGGCCCATTCCAGGGCTTTCCCGGTAAGGCATGAGAGGAGGGCACAACTCTTCTCACGGTCAGATGGTACTGGGGAGATCGTGGCCAGATACAAGTTCAGCCGGCAGTATCTCCTTTGTAATCCCGTGGGTAGGGATAAATGGATCTTCGGTTCCGGAGGAGAAAAAGCGTTCAAGGGAGATTCCGGTTGTGGTGGTGGTGGCGCTGGAGAAACTCCCTGTCTCTCCCAGCGATCCATATTCTGGACAATGCGATCCATTACGGTGCTCAAACAGTCAATCACCTTCGCTTGTTCCCGGACAAGTTCCTCCACCTCCATGAGCGTAATGTCCTCTCCTGCTGACTTCATATTTTTTGGTCAGAGATTCTGTCAGCGTAGTGTGTATCGGTGGCAGGGAAGTCAGGCGCAGGAGAGTCAAAATGGAGTGTAAATGGAGTCTTTTAATAAATGTCCACGGAACATGCTCCATTACACTAAAAGTACAGACATGAACAAACATGGGTACAAGGACCCGTCGCGCACAAACACAACACTGACAATAAAACAATCTCTGTCAAAGACATGAGGGGAAACAGAGTGTTAAATACACAACAGGTAATGAATGGGATTGAAAACAGGTGTGTGGGAAGACAAGACAAAACCAATGGAAAATGAAAGATGGATCAATGATGGCTAGAAGACCGGTGACGTCGAACGCCGAGCGTATTACTGGTGTAGTAAAACCTGTGACGTGGCTTTCATGAAGCCAAGCGTTCTTCACATTTCAATCAAGTTACAGTAGAGTTTAGAGAGTTTCACTGTTTTTGTGTGATTCTTTCTCAAGAACAACTCAGTCACATGGAATACATTGTATACTTTTTGAATAATATGTTTTTACATTTCTTGACGGTGGCATTCAATGGCTCCTTTTCACACAAACTGTTTTACCAGTCGAACACAGACCAAGTAAACACTGCCTATATTGAGCACAAAAGCACATTAACACTCCGCTATAGTCTCTGTATTAAGAATGGACTGAATCATCGCTTTGTTTGATTACACTTATGTAATGTGTGACTGTGCCAATGAAGAACAGCACAGTGTTGACCAGGGGATGAAGAAAATTATAAACCCGGGTAGTTTGAGTCCTGGATGCTGATTGGCTGAAACAGTAGTTCAGCCATGTGTATATCAGACAATATGCCATGGGTATGACGCAAAAATACTTGTTTACTCTTCTAATTATGTTGGTAACCAGTTATTAATAGCAGTAAATGCCCAAGTCCGTTTGGGATATTACAACAAGGAACACTTTTTTCCCCCCTCTCGGACATTGCACGCACGTTAGAACAGCAGAATATGTACTGCAAAGAAATGTTGCACTCTGTTCGAAGCTCTCACCTCCTTTTCATCCACAAAACAAAAACAATAACAAAGGTGCCGGGGCGGACAGTGGCGCTGTTTCCCTGATGCGGATTCCATCTCTAAATATAGCACCCCCTACAGCACCGACAGAGATTTGCTATATAGCACCACCTACAGCACCGACAGAGATTTGCTATATAGCACCCCCTACAGCACCGACAGAGATTTGCTTTTCCCAACACCAGCCACATTCCACGTTTTTGGTGTGCATCAATAAATATGACTTTAACAAATGGAGGGGTTTCCTCTTCATCTCAGTTTGTTACTTTACAAGTTCTTTATGTCTGGACTATGTTGTGTGCGTGTGCATTTGTGTGTGGGAACTGAGCACCACCCTCTGGTAAAACCGAAGAGTAACATCTGAAGTCTTATTTCGGGCGGCCACTTGTGGTGACATGCAGCTCTGCTACTTTCCTATCCTACATGTCATCTCTAAATCTGAATGTCTTTATTTGAAGAAAAAAAACAATTTTAATAATGGTCTTATCAAAATTACACATATATCAGTCTTGGACAAATGTTATTCATCCAGTAGAACTCAATTGGAATGTAGATACTGCATGTACGTTTTCATCCCACTTGATCCTACAGCTACCAATTATCTAGTAAGAATTTTAGTGTAGGGGTCAGAATATTCTGAAGTCATTTCCCCATTTCCCACTACTAATTAGACTTCACAGTCAGAGAGACTGAATATTTAAAAGGGGGGGTTTAAAAAGAAACACACACACTAATAAACATGGGAGATGAGAGGGAGGGGGGAGTCAGTGTAGAGGAAGGCTGAGACCGAGGGTGCACTCAGCAGCAGTGTGCTCAGCCAGACAGGGCCATTTCAGCTCCCTCTTTCTCTCTCTCTTCCTCTCTCAGGGGTCCTAATGAAAGAGAGACAGAGTACGAGAAAGGGAGAGAGAGAGAGAGAGAGAGCTCTGTTGCAGGCTAATATGAGGGCAGCTCTGGGCTCTGTGCAGTAAGTTAGCTTACCCTTGAGGGAGATGCATGGAGATTATGAAATTATGTTGGATCTGTCTTATCTCTGCTATGCGGCGTTCCCGGGAGATGGAGAGCTGGTGAGTAAAGTATACACAGTTTCATATTAAATAAGAAGTATTGAGTTATTGAGGGGTTTGTGGATTGAAGACGTGTTTGTCATTTCTCTGAGTAATATCTGAACGCTAATGTCAAACTGTGAATCTGAGACATACAGTGAGGGAAAAAAGTATTTGATCAACTACTGATTTTGTACGTTTGCCCACTGACAAAGATATGATCCGTCTATAATTTTAATGGTAGGTTTATTTGAACAGTGAGAGACAGAATCACAACAAAAAAATCCAGAAGAACGCATGTAAAAAATGTTATAAATTGATTTGCATTTTAATGAGGGAAATAAGCATTTGACCCCCTCTCAATCAGAAAGATTTCTGGCTCCCAGGTATCTTTAATACAGGTAACGAGCGGAGATTAGGAGCACACTCTTAAAGGGAGTGCTCCTAATCTCAGTTTGTTACCTGTATAAAAGACACCTGTCCACAGAAGCAATCAATCAATCAGATTCCAAACTCTCCACCATGGGCAAGACCAAACAGCTCTCCAAGGATGTTAGGGACAAGCTTGTAGACCTACACAAGGCTGGAATGGGCTTCAAGACCATCACCTAGCAGCTGAGAAGGTGACAACAGTTGGTGCGATTATTCGCAAATGGAAGAAATACAAAAGAACTGGCAATCTCCCTCGGCCTGGGGCTCCATACAAGATCTCACCTCGTGGAGTTGCAATGATCATGAGAACGGTGAGGAATCAGCCCAGAACTACACGGGAGGATCTTGTCAATGATCTCAAGGTAGCTGGGACCATAGTCACCAAGAAAACAATTGGTAATACACTATGCCGTGAAGGACTGAAATCCTGCAGCGGCCGCAAGGTCCCCCTGCTCAAGAAAGCACATATACATGCCAATTTGAAGTTTGCCAATGAACATCTGAATGATTCAGAGGACAACTGGGTGAAAGTGTTGTGGTCAGATGAGACCAAAATGGAGCTCTTTGGCATCAACTCAACTCTATGACCCCAAGAACACCATCCCCACCGTCATAGTCACTTTAACTCTAACTACATGTACATATTACCTCAACTACCTCGACTAACCTGTGCCCCTGCACATTGACTCTGTACCGGTACCCCCTGTATATAGTCTCGCTATTGTTATTTTACTGCTGCTCATTAATTTGTTTGTTATTTGTTATTTGTTATTTTTTACTTATCTATTTTTTTTTACTTAACAATTATATTTCTTAAAACCGCATTGTTGCTTAAGGGCCTGTAAGTAAGCATTTCACTGTAAGGTCTACTACACCTGTTGTATTCAGCGCATGTGACAAATAACATTTGATTTGATTTGATTTTTCATGTGTTCAGCCTCTATCTGGCCTATAAAGGGCTAAGTGTGCTGTGAGTCAATGTTGACAAACAAAACACACCCACACACGCATGCACACACACCCACACATGTACCCACACACAAACATTCCACCATAGAGCTGGATCCTGTGAACATAATCATCTTATTTTCTGAAAACTGTAATAATGTAAATATACTGAACAAAAAATATAAACCCAACATGCAACATGTTCAGATTTACAGTTCATATAAGGAAATCAGTCACTAATAAATTCATTCGGGCCCTAATCTATGGATTTCACATGACTGGGAATACAGATATGCATCTGTTGGTCACAGATACCTTAAAACAAGGTAGGGGTGTAGATCAGAAAACCAGACAGTATCTGGTGTGTTCACCACTTCCCTCATGCAGCGCAAATGGTCGGGCACTGATGTTGGGCAATTAGGCCTGGCTCGCAGTCGGCGTTTCAACTCATCCCAAAGGTGTTCGATAGGGTTGAGATCAGGGCTCTGTGCAGACCAGTCAAGTTTTTCTACACCAGTCTCCACAAACCCTTTCTGTATGGACCTCACTTTGTGTACGGGGGAATTGTCATGCTGAAATAGGAAAGGGCATTCCCCAAACTGCCACTACAAAGTTGCAAGCACAGAATTGTCTGGAATGTAATTGTATGCTGTAGCTTTAACATTTCACTTCACTGGAACTAAGGGGCCTAGCCCAAACCATGAAAAACAGCCCCAGACCATTATTCCTCATTCACCAAACTTTACAGTTGGCACTATGCATTGGAGCAGGTAGCATTCTCCTGGCATCCGCCAAACCCAGATTCGCCGGACTGCCAGATGGTGAAGCGTGATTCATCGCTCAAGGGAACGAGTTCTAACTGCTCCTGGGTTCAATGGAGGCGAGCTTTACACCACTCCACCCGATGCTTAGCATTGCGCATGGTGATCTTAGGCTTGTGTGCAGCTGCTCGGCCATGGAAACCCATTTTGTGAAGCTCCAGACGAACAGTTATTGTGCTGACGTTACTACCAGAGGCAGTTTAGATCTCGGTAGTGAGTGTTGCAACCGAGGACAGATGATTTTTACATGCTGCGTGCCACAGCACTCGGAGGTCCCATTCTGTGAGCTTGTGTGGTCTACCACTTCGCAGCTGAGCCGTTGTTGCTCCTAGACGTCCCCCCCCCCCCCCCCCCCTGTGGGACAGTTGAGCTAACATAGGCTAATACCCTGGACTTCTTTACTTCCTGCAGACTCAATGCAGATCCCGGTGAGGAATGGGGGCTCCTACACTCTTTGAAGAAAGGGTTCCAAAAGGGTTCTTCAGTTGTCCCCATTGGAGAACCCTTTTTGTTTCCAGGTAGATGCCTTTTTTGCTTCCAGGTAGAACCCTCTGTGGAAAGGGTTCTACATGAAACCCAAAAGGATTCTACCTGGAACCAAAAATAGTTATTCGAAGGATTCTCCTGTGGGGACAGCCAAAAAACCTGTTGAGATTCTAGATAGCACCTTTTTTTCTAAAAGTTTAACAATCTATCAATCTGTCTGTCAGTATTTCTGTCAATGGAAGTTCTAATGGATTCCGATCTTGTCTCATTGCTGCAACTCCCCAAGGGGTTAGGGAGAGGCGAAGGTCGACTCATGCGTACTCCGAAATATTACCTGCCAAACCGTGTTTCTTAACACCCGCTCACTTAACCTGGAAGCCATCTGCACCAAGGAGGAGGAAACACCATTCAACTGATGCCCAAAGTCAGCCTGCAGGTGCCCGCTAGAGCACGATGAGCCAAGTAAAGCCCCCCGGCTAAACCCTCCCCTGACCCGGACAACGCTGGGCCAATTGTGCAACTCCCTATGGGACTCCCGGTCACGGCCAGTAATGACACAGCCTGTAGTAACGCCACAACCCTGATGCAGTCCCTAACTTTGTTTTTCTAACTTTAGGTGATAGTGTTCCATCCATTGTTCTTCAGCCAGTACAATCTATCTCTTATCTACAATAATCACAGCCCCTCTCTTCTTTTCAACAACAACTGGTCAGTCTCCTTATGACATCTGGGTGTGGAAATCCCTTCAAAAGCTGTGTTCACACAGGATACCTGTGTAAATGCAGCCAAAAAGGCATAATACATTACATTGGGTTCTTTATATGATACTTATACATTGTGTCTTTCTGCAACAGGTGATAAGGAAGGACGCTGGATTCTGGAGAGATCTTGGGTTTGGAAAGTATAGGTCTGATTTCATCAACATAGGTAATATAAAAATATGTTTTTTCATTGACTGACTGACTGACTGACTGATTGATTTATTTTGCCAATTTGAATCTGTGATCTGCACAGGGGGTTTGACCGGAGGTTTGGAGGATGTTCACCTGTACAGAAAGTACAGAAAGTACCTGCACTGCAAGCTGATGGTGATTCACTCTCCCTCCCGAGGCCTCTTCCACCTGTGGTATGAGAAGCAGTGTGCAGACGAGCTGCCGCCAGACAAGTATAAGATGTGTATGCAGACCAAGGCCATGAGTGAGGTCTCTCACAGGCACCTGGGGAGCTGTTCTTCACACAGGAGATCCAGGAGCATCTGAAGAGGTAAAAACTAGAAACTGCCCCATAACCACATATCTAAGATCAGACTACCCTACCGCTTATCCTAAACTTAACCATTAGGGGTTTACACAATATCTGACCCTGGACCAGTAGTTAGGGTAATGAAATCAAAACACCTGGAGAAGAGAGACATCCTCTGGGTTTTGTTGAGAGAACAATGTCTTTCTCCTTCTACAGACTTAACACAGGGCCTGACGAGGGAGAGTATAGGGATGAGACATGAACTTTGTCATGACATGACAGAAACTTGATAGAATTTTTTTTAAATGGTGATGTTATGTAGGCATACTAACTCATTGTATGTCCTCTATTGCCACCTTCCTTCCTGTACTGAGTCTAAAAGCAGGGAGGTCAGAATAATATTTTACTGTCTTTGTTGTAAATGAGACTGTCAGCTTCAGATTATGCCTGCTATGGACTTTCAACTCAATGAAAATAATATTTTTTGCTTTATAACTGTGTCTGAATATGTAATACAAGGTCATAATGCTTTAACGTTTTTAGTTATATGAATTGAAATATGAATTTAGAGAAACAGACTGTCTAAGCATATTCATATTTAGGCCTACGGTACTTCCCTCTTCTTAAAACTGGTGGACACTGAATAAAATATCCTGGCAAATAAATGACCACATTTGGATACAAAAGCACAGTGGGTTCCCAAACATTCTGTGTTACCCATCTAATAGATAAAACCATGTTTGTAGCCACAACCCAAGCTTTACCCACAAACCAAGAGGAACTGGCTGGGACCCAACCAACCAACCGACCTGGAGCCCATAACTTCGATAGATTAAGTAGTTAAAAGAATGCTGGAGCCTTTTATATGATTTGGGCGTAGATGAACAATTGCAGGTACGTCAGTATTTGTGGTGTTTTTGGTCTTGCATTAATAAATTGGGAGAGTCAATATTTCACAACCACTTCTCTCTGTCTCTTCCTGTGTGTGTCAGTGTGTGAGTGTGTGTTGTTTCTTGTTGTGTTGTTTTTGCAGGATGCACAGACATAACTGGTGTGTACTCACCACTGCCAGTAATCCATGGTCAGACATGTTTCGACACAGGATAGAACACTTTGGTTTGGTAGAACCTCTATAAAAATGTATACTTGCCACACAGGCTATAGATAGATTGTTTCATCTCTATTGTCACCTTTATTTTCATCATCCTTCTAAGGGTCAATATAATCATAGTAAATTAATTGATAATAGTTGTTTTTTGTTCCATTGAACACTTTTCCCACAATCAAGAAGTGGAGTTTCCTGCGGTGATGTAATCTCAATTTTGCATAGCTAGAGGGAGGGGTGGAGCGAGTCAAACATCGGGCGACGGCTGTCGTATTTCCTAGCAAGCACGCGATAGGCTCTTCACCTGATCCCACCTTCCTATCATAATCACAGCCAGAGGCCTGCCTGTTTTATTACCGGTTTATTTTACTGGAAGGACCAGGAGATTATGAGCGTCTTTTTTTCTTGCTTAATAATCCGTTATATTATGAAGTTGGGTTGTACGGATTCTAAAGGGTAATGAAAGGAAAACGTAGTGGTTTTAGGAACAGGGCTGGTTTGTTTATTAGACAGTAGCCCCCCTTGATAAAAAAAAAAAAAAAACGAACATTTTGTTTTACATGTTTTTGGTTAGGTTTAGTAAGCCCTACAATATTGACTTATATTTGTTTTATTGTTTTGAACAAATAGCGAGGCATGTTCCACCGATAGGCTGTCTCACATCTCGCCGAAAAAAGCAGACAGACGCCGGACGCTCCGGAGTCTACGGCTTTGTCAAAGACAGAAGTCCAGAGACACAAGATGTTTGAGACTGGTAGAATCCCTCTCGTCCTTCTCGACGTAACCTGCCTTATCCTCGGTATGTAACCGACGTACTTACCATGTTGTTGGCAGTGTTAAGCCTTATAGAGTTCCTATTCTATGAGAAGTCATTCTGCACTAGTCTACTGTAGCCTAAACACCAGTTATATTGGAGGTATCTCTTTATT
Organism: Oncorhynchus kisutch; assembly: GCF_002021735.2. NCBI lineage: Eukaryota > Metazoa > Chordata > Actinopteri > Salmoniformes > Salmonidae > Oncorhynchus > Oncorhynchus kisutch. Next base: position 40,502,481 of record NC_034176.2, read on the forward strand.
ACGACTATTGTAGCTATGCTACATTATGACTATAGGTGCATGGGTTACTTCTATCTAACAGTAAGTGTCTAAGTCTCTGAATGAATGGGTGTTATATTCCACTCCTCATCCACTACTAGAGATGTTGTGGTCAATAACACTGTTATAATTAAGCAATAAGGGGGGGGGGGGGGGGGGGGGTATGGCCAATATAGTACGACGCAACGCTGAATGCCTGGATACAGCCCTTAGCCGTGGTATATTGGCAATATACCACAAACCAATCGAAGTGCCGTATTGCTATTATAAACTGGTTACCAACGTAAATAGAACAGGCAGGAAAAATGAGTCAGCATTCAGGGCTCTAACCACCCGGTTTATAATAGCATACAACACACAGTATGGATGTATATTATAAGAACTAAGGCCACGAGTTTTTCCTAACCATGTCTTGACCAGGTAATAACATTGTGTTCTAGCTTTAGCTATAACTTATCTTATAACCTATAGCCTATATTGTATTCGATCATTCAGGCCCACAAGGTGTATTTGTTGATTTGAGTATAGCCTTCTGGTTGCATATTAAACAACAGTCAGAGGGGTAGATCATGGGTTCAATGGGGTTCAGTTATTACATATTGACCACAACATGATTATGCCATTATCCGTAGTGTGTTTTCTAAAGTGTATGTGACTAATTCTCAAATTGGGGTACATTTCATATCCCTCGACTGCGGAGATGGACTCTTGATCTCGTGGTCTTTATCTAAACGTGGTCTGGATCTGGGTCTGGGTCTGGGTCTTAATAGACTTACTCTAATATAGGGATTTGGCGAAAGGGTCATCACACCATAACACCGGGTTTTTGAGTTTTGGGTTGTTTTTTGCCACAAATTTTAGTGTAACTAAAGATGGTGCAGGATTTTGTGATTTCGTGTGATGAAAGACATGACAACACTACTATTATGAGAAAAAATAGTTTGTTTATGCCACAGGCAGGCTACAGTCGAGCAGAGATGGAGTCAAAACTGGAACTCTGTGAGAAAAACAAGACCCAAGCCAACCATCTTCAAACATCATAAAAATAATGTTGGCCCTCCGGTTTCCTCATTTTAAAAAGCAAGGTTGTCTAGCACTTTCGTGTTGTCTCACCCCTACTTAGTCAGATAACTCCGACAAGTCTTGTCAAGATATGGTACTTAGTGCCGTTAACCATGTGATCCTAAATCTGTGCCTAAGTGCAACTTGGAGTAAGTGTCTAGTGTAGCACTTTTAAAAAATATCCGCATTTTCCCCACCTTTTGTGACCAATTAGAAGCAGGCAGAATGTTCAACGAAGGATGGCACATTGTGTCCATACTCCCCAGCAGGACAGGCTCTAATCAAAGACCTGTGACTGCTACACTCTTAGAAAAAATTGTTCCACAAGGGTTCTTCAGATTTCACCATAAGATTACCTTTTTGGTTCCAGGTAGAAACCTTTTTAGGTTTTTAGGAAGAACCCTTTTAGGTTACATGTAGAACCCACTGTAGAAAATAGTTCTACATGGATGACAAAAGGGTTCTAGTATGGGGACAGCCAAAGAACCCTTTAAGGTTCTAGAGGGCACCTTTTTTTCTAAGAGTGTGGTTAACTAATTTAGGCTGGAATCTGCCGACAGGGGTTGAATGTGCTTTACTGGCCAGAATCAAGATAGAGCAAGTCTGGTCGTGTAACCTGAGTGATTCAAATAGCAAATTAAGTTACTTCAGCTGTGAAGAGAGTAAGTGGGTTGAATAGAAGGGTATTTTAAGAAGCAACAACCCTAGTTCGAAATGACAACAAACTTGGTTGAACTTTGAAGCTGATGAAGACTGACACTGTGAATTGGGAATAGTGGGTCATAGTATATGTAGCCTTCTGCTAGGTACAAATAAAGATGCAAGAGAGATGGCTTACCTCGAGAGACTGAACGAGATATCAGGACATGGAGGTCAGAGAAGGAGAGAATGGTATAATCAAATCAAGTGAAAGCATGAACAAGCACGCCTTATTTGCATATTGATTTTCATCAGGTTTTGCCTACCAAGTTCCTTTTTCCTGTGACGGTTTGGTCAACAGCGTGTTTTAAAGAATTTACAAGCAGAACCTTAAAAGTATGTTTACAAAGGCTAGTTTGAGCTAAGGAGACTATTTCTGATTATCTATATCTTCATTTGTCTCTCTCTCTCTCCAGTTGGGCTTCCCTTTGTGATCCTCACCCCTCAGCACAATCCCTTCAACAGGGGTTTCTTCTGTAATGATGAGTCCATCAGATACCCCCTGAAAGAGGACACCATATCCTACCAGTTACTGGGGGGAGTCATGATCCCTTTCACACTGATTGTGGTAAGTCATTACCTTCGCTCTGTTCTCAGATGTTCTCTTCAACATATCAGGTATTTGTGTTTTAAGTGTTTATGGTAAAAGTACAATAATTTGAGACAATATGTCAATCTATTCGATTCACCTCAGTTAAAGATGACTTCTCTTGCTTTCACAGGTAGTCAGTGGTGAGTGCCTTGGCGTCTATATGACTCATATAAAGACCAAATCATCCTTGGGGGCTAACTACGTGGCGCGCATCTACAAAGCAGTGGGCAGCTTCCTGTTCGGGGCTGCTGCTAGCCAATCACTGACGGACATTGCCAAGTACTCGATTGGTCGTCTGCGTCCCCACTTCCTGGCTGTGTGTAAGCCTATGTGGGACCGTATCAACTGCATTGCTGGAGGCTACATCGAGAACTTCACCTGTACCGGGGACAAAAACATGGTGGATGAGGCCAGGTACAGTAGAGGTTTCCTAGTGTTACATCCCAAGAGATGATATTGCTGCAAAATCGAGACTGAAAAACTTTGAACTCTACTGGCAAATGTAAAAGCTCGAAAGATGTTTGCGAGGCTGTAAACCCAGTTTCCCCTAATCTTTTTTTGTCTTCTGTTTTACAGACTGTCCTTTTTTTCTGGTCACTCATCCTTCTCTATGTACTGTATGCTGTTCCTAGCAGTAAGTATAGCAGTGGGAATACTGTGCTCATTGTTACATACAGTGATGCTACAACAGTTCAGTTCTTTCTCTGTCCCCAAGCAATGGCTCCCTTTCATGATGTTGATGGTGTCCTTTTCTTCCCTCTCTCTTTTAGCTGTACATCCAGGCCAGACTGCAGACAGAGTGGGCCAGGCTCCTCAGACCCACCATCCAGTTCTTCCTGATGGCAACGTCCATCTACGTGGGGCTGACACGCGTCTCAGACTACAAACACCACTGGAATGATGTACTTACTGGCCTCCTGCTGGGGGCGATAGTTGCGATACTCACGGTGGGTAGCTAGCTATAGGCCAACGGTTCCCAACCAGTTTGCCTTGAGGGACTCTCATGTGTGCCTCAAAACTTTTTAACACTCACTTATAAATGTGACCTGTGGAATGCACATGGAATTTTGATTTGGGAGCACTACTGCCAGACAATACATTTATTTATTTATTTTTTACCTTTATTTAACTAGGCAAGTCAGTTAAGAACAAATTCTTATTTTCAATGATGGCCTAGGAACAGTGGGTTAACTGCCTGTTCAGAGGCATAACGACAGATTTGAACCTTGTCAGCTCGGGGGTTTGAACTTGTAACCTTACGGTCTGGGCTTAGCTATTCTGCCATAGAAACAAACAGAGCATGGCATTGAGTTTGTGACTGCACCTTTACCATGCAAAGAAACGCTTGTCTGTAGCCCAAACCATTCAAATCTGAAGAACTATTTTACAATTTTCTGGCGCAGATTCGCTATTTAATCTATAAAAAATGTTTGTCACAGAAAATAGATGATCTGCAGTATGGATCAGAGGAGATGGCAGTGATTACCACTAAATACATTAATAGGAACATTTTAGGTGTGCCGCCGAATTGTATTTCCCATCAAGATGCTCTACGGTTTTAAAAAATGTTGGGAACCACTGCTATAGGTTATAGACACGGGTGGGCCTGGGCACTGGCCCAGCCAGATTGACAACAGGCCCAGCCGATTAGGGTAAACACGTAAAGTAAGTTGATAGCCACTTGTTGTAGTTCATTATTCACATTGACACAGGTAGCTAGTTAAATGCATAATAGTGGGCACCTTATGTTTCTGCATGGTATTATATATGAACAAACCATGTAGTACCATTCCTTTAGAGACAACATCATTCATGTTTATACTACATCATTCATGTTTATACTGTATCACTGCAAGTCTCCATTGTATAAGAAATGCTGTCCTCTCCTCTCCCAACATAGGTGTTCTGTGTGTCCGATTTCTTCAAGACGCCTGTTGATCCAGTAGCGATACAAGAGGAGATGCCCCACCCCAGTCTACAGGACAACCCTGCAAATGGGATCCACTACGGAAGCACAGAATGAAGCTCTGACTACAACATGGACAATGCATTGAGGACAAGTAGCATGTTAAGCTAGCTACAAATACTTGCCATCCGCTTCAGAGGACTATGGTTATTTATTTCCATGCATTTCAGGTCATTGGCATTGACTGTCGTGGAAATATCATGTTGCCTGAGCCCTGTAGACAGATGTTAAGTCCTCTCAGAGCCAATGATCTTGCCTATGTGTGTTGAGCTAACGGTCCTTGTGTTCAATTCCTGGTCTTTGTGTGCAATTGCGGTGCGAGGTCTGCTCTTGTTGGAACAGTTGGGATTGCATTGGTTTGAGGATTGTGTTTGAAATGAATGATATTCAAGTTTGTTACAGTGAGTAATGAGTGTCCATGTGTGTAGCCTGGCCAATAATAAGTCTTACACCTGGGAATGAAATACCACGACTGTCCCAAAGCTTAAATTAAAGTCAGGAGACTTACTGAGCTCTGCAATGATGTGCTATGTACTGTATATATTTTTTTAATACTGCCTTCGCCAGATTGTTGCTGGCACTTGATCAAAGCTCCCTGGAAACTCCTTACACATGTGTCCAAGTGTAGAAATCATGGCGACAAATACACAAATGAACTTTTTGACATTTGTATGCAAATGTACTGTTGTAAAAACGGTGTTTTGAGCTTTTCGGAAAACAAAATGCTAGCTATGTGACACAAATAAAGATGGAATTCCATTTTGGTACTTTGGTACAACTGTGTCTGAGACACATTTTGTGAACTGTAGAAGTGTGTGCGTTGTTTAGTGAGATCGTGAGGAACTACCCATACAGAAAGTCCAAAACCACAACTGTCACATTGATGTAAATGAATGTCATCAATGGATGTCCCATTGATGTAAAGGATCTCTTTTTGAAGTAAGAGTTAGGTGGGGCCCAGGAGGTAAGGCAGGGTGGGGTCAAAACACACGGACCATATTCCTTTCCTAATGTTCCTCAAGAGCCAAAGTACAGACTTCAGACGAAAATATAGAGGCGTACTCACCACAAGTCTGGAACTACATATTTGTCTTCTGTCTCACACTCAGCTGTTGTGGGTGTGTCCTCAACTTTCAGCCACACCCATAGACATTATGGACATGCAAATGGTAATTAAATCATCTTCAAATTAAACACATTCTTATGTAAAATGCACCATAGTCCTTTCACTAACAACTGCTGGCCAGCAACTGGACAAACAGTGAGGTACTTTCAGTTATACTACAGTTGAAGTCGGAAGTTTACATACACCTTAGCCAAATACATTTCAACTCAGTTTTTCACAATCCCTGACATTTAATCCAAGTAAAAATTCCCTGTTTTAGGTCAGTTAGGATCACCACTAAATTTTAAGAATGTGAAATGTCAGAATAATAGTAGAGAGTGATTTATTTAAGCTTTTATTTCTTTCATCACATTCCCCGTGGGTCAGAAGTTTACATGCACTCAATTAGTATTTGGTAGCATTGCCATTAAATTGTTTAACTTGGGTCAAACGTTTCGGGTAGCCTTCCACAAGCTTCCCACAATAAGTTGGGTGAATTTTGGCCCATTCCTCCTGACAGAGCTGGTGTAACTGAGTCAGGTTTGTAGGCCTCTTTACTCGCACGCGCTTTTCAGTTCTGCCCACAAATTGTCCATAGGATTGAGGTCAGGGCTTTGTGATGGCCACTCCAATACCTTGACTTAAGCCATTTTGCCACAACTTTGGAAGTATACTTGGTGTCATTGTCCATTTGGAAGACTCATTTGCGACCAAGCTTTAACTTCCTGACTATCTTGAGATGTTGCTTCAATATATCCATACAATTGTCCTTCCTCATGATGGCGTCTATTTTGTGAAGTGCACCAGTCCCTCCTGCAGCAAAGCACCCCCACAACATGATGCTGCCACCCCTGTGCTTCACGGTTGGGTTGGTGTTCTTTGGCTTGCAAGCCTCCCCTTTTTCCCTCCAAACATAACGATGGTCATTATGGCCAAAAAGTTATATTTTTGTTTCATCAGACCAGAGAACATTTCTCCCAAAAGTAATCTTTGTCCCCATGTGCAGTTGCAAACCGTAGTCTGGCTTTTTTTATGGCGGTTTTGGAGGAGTGGCATCTTCCTTGCTGAGCGGCCTTTCAGGTTATGTTGATTTTGGACTCGTTTTACTGTGGCTATAGATACTTTTGTACCTGTTTCCTCCAGCATCTTCACAAGGTCCTTTGCTGTTGTTCTGGGATTGATTTGCACTTTTCGCACCAAAGTACGTTCATCTCTAGGAGACAGTCTCCTTCCTGAGCAGTATGACGGCTGCGTGGTCCCATGGTGTTTATACTTGCGTACTATTATTTGTACAGATGAACGTGGTACCTTCAGGCGATTGGAAATTGGAGGATGAATCAGACTTGTGGAGGTCTACAATTTATTTTCTGAGTTCTTGGCTGATTTCTTTTGATGTTCCCATGATGTCAAGCAAAGAGGTAGGCCTTGAAATACATCCACAGGTACACCTCCAATTGACTCAAATTATGTCAATTAGCCTATCAGAAGCTTCTAAAGCCATGACACCATTTTCTGGAACTTTCCAAGCTGTTTAAAGGCAGTCAACTTAGTGTATGTAAACTTCTAATCCACTGGAATTGTGATACAGTGAATTATAAGTGAAATAATCCATCTGTAAACAATTGTTGGAAAAATTACTTGTGTCATGTACAAAGTACATGAGATGATATTCATCATATTCAAAGGAAAGGAGCAATCTGCAGTTGTTTCATTTTTGTACTTATAAATTAATATATACCCATTTATTCTTGAAGAATATAACTTAAAAGCCTCATGAGCTAGGTTTAATTGTCGTTCCCCATCTGAACCCCCAAAATTTAGTTGTTTTACTCCAATGTTTGTAAGCACCATACATTTAAACACTATACAGCCTCAAACCATGTTTAAAACTATCATTTTAATATCATGGATGGTCAGTCCTTCCAATATCCATAGCTCTTTCTATGAATTTGAGTGGGAACATTTCTCTTGATCAGCTTTTTATCAAAACAGTAATGGGATCGCCGCTCTGCAGATTGGTCCTTTAATTTCTCTGTTTCAAAGTTCTCATGAGACTACAAAGGGTAAGATACTACTTAAATCTATTGAATAGAAGGAAATGTAATGTTCACCATATGATGTTCATGTGAATTACATTTATGTTCATGTGACTTTTGAATTGATAAACTAAGTGACTATACAAGCTGGTATTGTTTATTTGATTTAATGAAGGGTCTGAAGAGAAAGATCTGTAGGATAAAAAATACTATTCCTCTCTACTATATGAACCAGTTGTCATGGTTAAGTACGCATGAAATGTGCAGAGATCAAATGTGGTTTTGAATACCATAAACAGACGGCTGCTAAACACAAAGGCACATACACATTCATATGGTTTATTTAACCAGTCAACTTCCACTTGGTGTTCTCAAACTTGCTGAAGATCTCATCTCTGTTAAGGTTGGACTCGCTCAGTTTCAATTTGTGTTCAGACTCAAGTGTTTCACGTTGATAAATGTAACCATATCTTTATCACTGAGCTTGTTCTGATACTAGCCACTCTCACCAGGCTACAAAAGAGACTTTTGACCCAGACATGTCTTCATTGACAGAAGCCCCATTAATACCCTGACACACTACTCTCACGCTTGTCAAGCAATGCACTCTGTGTTCAAATGAATCAGCTGGGAAAATGCATATTGTATATAACAATTTAGTGAAAAGAAACTACTAGAAATAACATGTAATTCAGATGACATTGTCTGCTCGCATGCAGTCAACCACCACGCTCTAGTGGACAAACCAACATTGCAGCGGGGAGGTAAATGGATGACCTTATGTCCGACTGTAGCAAAGGATTTGACAAGTAACACTCCAAAATGAATAACCCCACAATTTTCAGAGTTCGGTCATACATGGAATGCAAGTTCAAATTGTATTACTAAGTGTCAAAATGTTATTAATCATTTGCAGACTTACTGGGGTTGTTGTTTCAATAGGCAAAAGGGCTGTATTGGTCCAGATTTATGGGCGAGAAGCTGTATTAGATATACCTCTCGTAATCATGTCTGTTTTACAATAAGTGTGGATACCTTTATTTCCATCATATCAAATGAGTTACACCCACCATTCCAGAAACTGGACACTCATGAGCTCTACCAGCTACAGATATTTCCCAATAGACATTCCAACAGTTGCTAAACACAATCAATGCCATACATTTCTTTCCAACAATGAAATGCTTTATGGTTGATTGAGTGTGCTACGTTTCTTGTGATGCAAAAGTGAAGATTTTGATATCCTGTAATTGAGACCACCCAAATTTGTTTATTTTAACTCATGAAATTCATGAACAAAGTCACAAGATATTTAGAGTAGTTTGAGTATAAAGACCCACAGTGGGAGAAAGTTACTGCATTAGAACAGAGAGCAGGAATTATTTTTCACATGACATTTTATTCCCTTCAACTGGATAATCTGCTGGACCGGCACAGTCTACCACGAAAAGTCAAATTTTACCACAGGTCTCTAGGGTTGTACAATTTTATTTCTTCTTAGGAGAAATCTGTACATTGAGGTTCTGGCCTTCAGTGTTTCACATACATATAATATTAGGACAATGCGACAGACCGGAAGCACACTGAAGGATCAGGAGCAGTTTCGCTCTTTACTCAAAGCTGGACAGGAAGGTCAACACAATCTCCTTCAGTTTGGCGTCAGCCGTCGGTGAGATCATACCATCGGTCCTGGAATAAAAACGAGTCTCATTACTTCAGATTAAATTCACATCAACCTTCATAATGATTAACGTCAGCCATAGATTTTTACTGATTACTCAGATGGTCCCGTTACCTGATGGTGGTGAGCAGGTCCTGGTGCTGGCTGAGGACGTGTACAAGGAAGGCCTTCTCAAACCTGGTGATCTTGGAAGGGTCCATCTTGTCCAAGTGACCTCTGACACCAGCGTAGATGACTGTCACCTGCTCCTCAATGGCCATGGGGCCTGGGGAGGGAGAGAAAGTTAAATAAAAATACATGTCTCCCCAAATTAAGGAGTGGCCCTGGTTGACAACATACAAAATGTTAAACTTTATTAGCACGCTGGGTGGTGACACTCACAGTACTGTCCCTGTTTGAGCAACTCAGTGAGGCGGACACCCCTGTTGAGCAGCTGCTGGGTGGCAGCGTCCAGGTCAGAGCCGAACTGGGCAAAGGCAGCCACCTCACGGTACTGGGCCAACTCTAGCTTCATGGTTCCAGCCACCTACACACAGTAAAGGACCACAATCGTATTATGGATTTAGTAGACTGATTCCAAGTGAGAAAATATTCTGGGGTAACTGGTCAACTGCAATGAAATAAAAAGTTTGTCTGCATTATCTGCTGTATATTATCAGTCCCCTTAAGAGCCCCAGGTCACACCTGCTTCATGGCCTTGGTCTGGGCAGCCGATCCGACTCTGGACACAGACAGACCCACGTTGATGGCTGGGCGGATACCTTTGTAGAACAACTCAGTCTCCAAGAAGATCTGCAGGGGAGAGAGCACACTTCTGTTTAGGGATTACATTAAACTTTGATAAGTTGACTGGAGGATAAGGCAAGTGGGGCCAATAATGATATGACCACTCTCCACAACGCACCCACCTGTCCGTCAGTGATGGAGATGACGTTGGTAGGGATGTAGGCAGACACGTCTCCAGCCTGGGTCTCAATGACGGGCAGAGCGGTCAGGGAGCCGCCCCCGAAGTTGTCGTGCATCTTGGCAGCTCTTTCCAGCAGACGGGAGTGTAGGTAGAACACGTCACCGGGGTAGGCCTCACGACCAGGGGGACGACGCAGCAGCAGGGACATCTGACGGTAGGCTACAGCCTGGAGGGATTTAGGAGGGATGCGAATACAGCTGTTAAACATGGGTAGATTAACAGAGCCTGGTTCCTTCATTTTTTTCTTTATGAAGCAGCATCACACCCAAGACTTTACTCAGCCCAGACTTCCCCCTTCTCACCTGCTTGGACAAATCATCATAGATGATGAGGCCGTGCTTGCCGTTGTCTCTGAAGAACTCTCCCATGGAGCAGCCAGAGTATGGGGCCAGGTACTGCAGGGGAGCAGCATCAGAGGCTGTAGCAGACACCACAATGGTGTATTTCATAGCATCAGCATCAGTCAGCCTCTTCACCAGCTGGGCCACAGTGGATCTCTTCTGGCCAATGGCAACATAGATACAGTACAGCTTCTTCTTCTCATCTTTGCCTTCGTTGAAACGCTTCTGGTTGATAATGGTGTCAATGGCAATAGCAGTTTTGCTGTTAGAATAGAAGAGGGAATTTGTATTAGATTACAGCTCTAGTGTCAGAGTAAGCAAATAATTACTACAAATAGAACTGCATGGCTTTAAAGTTGAATGGGAGGCAATAGAAAATGGTTGAAGCGCTGTCTACTGCCCTCCAGGTAAAGGCAAATTAAGTGTAGATAGAACATGAACACATTCACAATTGTTTGACACATTGAACACGCAGAGTTGTAATCCCCAAATAGCCCGACTACGGGATAGATGGCACCTGGCCATTTGTTTACCCAGTCTGCCGGTCACCGATGATCAGCTCACGCTGGCCACGGCCAATGGGCACCAGGCTGTCCACAGCCTTGATACCCGTCTGCATGGGCTCCTTCACAGAGATACGGGGGATGATGCCAGGGGCCTTCAGACCCACACGCCTACGGATGCTCGACCCAAGAGGACCCTGAGGGACAAAGAAGGGTTAACGCTATTCTGAGCAGAACCGATATGCCCAGACCGCAGTAAACCTGTAGTCGCAACCCAAGGACCTTAGATCTGAAAGGATCAGGTGGGAGATCCTTTTTTATTGTGTGGCATCCAAGATGTTTGGGTATAAAAATACATCTCCATGAATTCTTAAAATGAACTAACGTTATGTTATACTATTAACTATGAATGTTTTCAAGAGTGCGCCGACAATGGTCTTCCTGTTCCTACCTCATCCTATACAACTACTTCTGTACACCTTTCCTATTCATATACTGTCCATACACATAGTGCCTTCAGAATGTATTCTTATCCCTCTAATGCGTTACTGCCTGAATTCAAAATGGATTAAATAGATTTCACGATCACTCATCCACACAAACACAAAAGGGAAAACATGTTTAGAAATGTTGGCAAATTTCAAAAAAAAAGAAACAAATCTCATTTACACAAGTACTCACAACCCCTGAGTCAATAGCTATGCTCACTAGCTGTGTTCGAATACTCATACTAGCTGCACTGTGTGACGTTAATTGAGTATGTAGTATGCTTATTGGTCATAGTATGCCAAAAGTTCCTGGATGTCGTACTACAGTCGCCAAAATAAAAAGTATACATGCAGTGGACACCATTTCTGTGCTTTTAGGGTCCATAATGCAAATCTTCAGAAAATGAGCGTGGCTTAACATTTTCTGATTTGAAGAAAATATGCAGCCGAAGTCCGAGGAAAGCGTATAGAAATATATTGCTTTAACAATTTTTTAAATAAAGCAATGTAATAAAGTAATTACTTTTCAAATAAGCTAAATTACGTTAGTTGACAATTTGTTAGCTACGCTTCCCTTACAAACAGCATATCATTAATGCAGTTGCTTGTATGTACCAGTATGTTAGCTAGCTACCTAACTTTAGTTGGCTACTACATCGAACTTGCCAGTATTTTAACTATATGCCATCTAACTACCCACCCAACGTGTATGGACTTGATTATTAATGTTATTCTTAGCGGTATAGTTGTGCGTTCTCAATGGACATTGTGAAGTTCTAAGATGTCTTGCTAAACATTTGTTATGCTAACAAGCAGGCAAGAAGTAACACAGCAACAGCATCAACTTCCGGTAAACAAGCGATATGAGTATTCAAACACAGCTAATGTTAGAATCTTTGGAAGCCATTACAGCTGTCAGTCTCTGGTTAAGTCTAAACGTTGTACAATACTTGCACATTTCTTTTAAATTCTTCAAGATCTGCCAAGTCATTTGTTGATCATTGCTAGACAACTATTTTCAGGTCTTGCCATACATTTTCAAGTAGATTTAAGTCAACTGTAACTAGGCCACTCAGGAACATTCAATGTCATCTTGGTAAACAACTCATGTACATTTGTCCTTGTGTTTTAAGTTATTGTCATGCTGAAAGGTAAATGTCTCCCAGTGTCTTGTGGAAAGCAGAATGAACAAGGTTTTCCTCTAGGATTTTGCCTATGCTTATCGCTTGTATGTGTGTAATATATATACACACACTGCTCAAAAAAAACAAAGGGAACACTTAAACAACACAATGTAACTCAAAGTCAATCACACTTCTGTGAAATCAAACTGTTCACTTAGGAAGCAACACTGATTGACAATAAATTTCACATGCTGTTGTGCAAATGGAATAGACAACAGGTGGAAATTATAGGCAATTAGCAAGACACCCCCAATAAAGGAGTGGTTCTGCAGGTGGTGACCAAAGACCACTTCTCAGTTCCTATGCTTCCTGGCTGATGTTATGGTCACTTTTGAATGCTGGCTGTGCTTTCACTCGTGGTAGCATGAGACTGAGTCTACAACCCACACAAGTGGCTCAGGTAGTGCAGCTCATCCAGGATGGCACATCAATGCGAGCTGTGGCAAGAAGGTTTGCTGTGTCTGTCAGCGTAGTGTCCAGGGCATGGAGGCGCTACCAGGACACAGGCCAGTACATCAGGAGATGTTGCCCTCCTACGGCGTCCTCCACAACCCAGCAGCAGGACCGCTACCTCCGCCTTTGTGCAAGGAGGAGCAGGAGGAGCACTGCCAGAGCCCTGCAAAATGACCTCCAGCAGGCCACAAATGAGCATGTGTCTGCTCAAACGGTCAGAAACAGACTCCATGAGGGTGGTATGAGGGCCCGATGTCCACAGGTGGGGGTTGTGCTTACAGCCCAACACCGTGCAGGACGTTTGGCATTTGCCAGAGAACACCAAGATTGGCAAATACTCCACTGGCGCCCTGTGCTCTTCACAGATGAAAGCAGGTTCACACTGAGCACACGTGACAGTGACAGAGTCTGGAGACGCCGTGGAGAATGTTCTGCTGCCTGCAACATCCTCCAGCGTGACCGGTTTGGCGGTGGGTCAGTCATGATGTGGGGTGGCATTTCTTTGGGGGGCCGCACAGCCCTCCATGTGCTCACCAGAGGTAGCCTGACTGCCATTAGGTACCGAGATGAGATCCTCAGACCCCTTGTGAGACCATATGCTGGTGCGGTTGCCCTGGGTTCCTCCTAATGCAAGACAATGCTAGACCTCATGTGGCTGCAAGAGGAAGGCATTGATGCTATGGACTGGCCCGCCCGTTCCCCAGACCGGAATCCAATTGAGCACATCTGGGACATGTCTCGCTCCATTGCACCAGACTGTCCAGGAGTTGGCGGATGCTTTAGTCCAGGTCTGGAAGGATATCCCTCAGGAGACCATCCGCCACCTCATCAGGAGCATGCCCAGGCATTGTAGGGAGGTCATACAGGCAAGTGAAGGCCACACACACGCACACACACTACTGAGCCTCATTTTGACTTGTTTTAAGGACATTACATGAAAGTTGGATCAGCCTGTAGTGTGGTTTTCCACTTTAGTTTTGAGTGTGACTCCAAATCCATGGGTTGATAAATTTGATTTCCATTGATAATTTGTGTGATTTTGTTGTCAGCACATTAAACTAAGAAAGTATTTAATAAGAATATTTCATTCAGATCTAGGATGTGTTATTTTAGTGTTCCCTTTATTTTTTTGAGCAGTGTATATTAAACTCCCAAGACAAGCACACCCATAACATGATGCAGCCACCACCATGCTTGAAAATATGAAGAGTGGTACTCAGTGATGTGTTGATTTACCCCAAACATAACACTTTGTTTTCAGGACAATGTTAATTTAGTTAGGGCCTCCAAAGTGGTGCAGCAGTCTAAGGCACTGATCAGTGTTAGAGCCAGCACTACAGACATGGGTTCAATCCCGGGATGTGTAGCAGTCGGCCGTTACCATAAGACATAAGGTAGCGCACAATTGGCCCAGCATCGTCCGAGTTAGGCCAGCTGGAATGTCCTTGTCCCATCACGCTCTAGTGACTCACTGTGGCGTCCGGGCACATGAACGTTGGTCGCCAGCTGTACGGTGTTTCCCCAGACACATTGGTGGGACTGGCTTTCGTGGTAAAAGAGCAGTGCGGCTTGGCAGGGTCATGTTTCAGAGGGCGCACGGTTCTCAACCGTCACCCCTCCCGAGTAGGCACGGGAGTTGCAGTTATGGGACAAAACTAACTACCAATTAGATATCACAAAATTGGGGAGAATAAAAAGAAATATATATATATAAAGTTAATTTATTTGTCACATTTGTCAGTTTTAATTATTGCTTAAAGGTTGCATGTTTTGGAATATTTGTATTATGTACAGGTTCTCTTCTCACCGTCATGGAGGTTAGTATTGTGGAGTAATAACTACAACGTTGATCCATCCACAGTTCTATCACACCTATTAAACTAACTGCTTTAAACTCTATTGGCCTCATTGTGAAATCCCTGAGTGGTTTCCTTCCTCTCTGGCAATGGAGTTTGGAAGGACAGCTGTATATTTGGTGTGATTGGGTGTATTAATACACCATCCAAAGTAATTAATACATTCATCATGCTCAAAGGGATATTCAATGTCCACTTTATAATTAAAAAAACATTTTTACCAAATCGACCAAGAGGTGTCCTTTGCAAGGCATTGGAAAACCTCCCTGGTCTTTGTGGTTGAGCCTGTGTTTGAAATTCACTGCCCGACTGAGTGAATGTATAGATATTTGTATGTGTTGGGTACAGAGAGAGAGTAAAAATAATGTTAAACACTATTGCAGAGTCAATGCAACTAAAGATCCCCCTTTTTTTTTTTTAACTGCTG
The DNA here is from genome assembly GCF_002021735.2 of Oncorhynchus kisutch. Taxonomy (NCBI): domain Eukaryota; kingdom Metazoa; phylum Chordata; class Actinopteri; order Salmoniformes; family Salmonidae; genus Oncorhynchus; species Oncorhynchus kisutch. The sequence goes on from NC_034176.2 coordinate 40,517,859, forward strand.
AACTTATTTAGGCTTGCCATAACGGGGTTGAATACTCATTACTCAAGACATTAAAGCTTTTCATTTTTAATTGATTTGTAAAACATTTGACATTATGGGGCATTGTCTGTAGGCCAGTGGCTTTTTAAAATTAATGTAAAAAATACTTTCAGGCTGTAACAAAATGTGGAAAAAGTAATGGGGTGTGAATACTTTCTGAAGGCACTAAATCCATCTATTCCAGACCGACATTGTTCTTTCTTATCTCTTTAATTTTAGGGTGTATTGTTAGGTATTACTGCACTGTTGGAGCTAGAAACATAAGCATTTTGTGGCATCTGCAATACATGTACACGACCAACAATATTTGATGAATAACAATTAACTACATAAATCTGCCCTCACCTTTCCGTCGATGGCATTGCCCAGAGCGTCCACCACACGACCCAGCAGCTCCACACCCACTGGCACGTCCACGATGGCACCAGTCCTCTTCACAATGTCACCCTCTTTGATCAGCTTGTCATTACCGAACACCACAACACCAACATTGTCAGGCTCCAAGTTCAGAGACATACCCTAGAAAATAGGATAGAAGATGTTTCGTTAAAATGTACTGATTGACGACAGTAGTAGACGGAAAAGCTTAATCTGTTAAGTTTAAAAATGGTTCAGTTAGGATTCATAAACAAAATTTATCCTAGATCTGCACCTTGAGCCCAGAGGAGAACTCCACCATCTCCTCAGCCTGAACATTCCTGAGACCATACACTCTGGCGATACCGTCACCAATTGACAGCACACGACCAGTCTCTTCCAGATCAGCACTGGTGTCAGCACCCAGGATCTTCTCCTCCAGGATGGAGGACACCTCGGCAGTGCCTAAAATTTAAAAAAGATACAATAAAACAAAAGTTTACATTAAAACTGGTCGAGCTGCCCAGTGACACATGCCTACCAGACAAGCTAAATGAATTCTATGCGCGCATTGAGACAAGCAACACCGAAGCATGCATGGGAGCAGCAGCTGTTCCAGACGCTGTGTGATCATGCTCGCCATAGCCTATGTGAGAAAGACCTTTAAACAGCCCTAGACCCACTCCAATTTGCATACCGCCCAAACAGATCAACAGATGACGCAGTCTATGGCACTCAACACTGCCCTTTCCCACATTGAACGCTGAGCTTTAGTCAACACCATAGCACCCTCAAAGCTCATCACTAAGCTAAGGACCCTGGGACTAAACACCTCCCTCTGCAACAGGATCCTGGACTTTGACAGGCTGTCCCCAGGTGGTAAGGATACGCAACACCACATCTGCCACGCTGATCAACACGGAGGCCCCTCAGGGGTGCATGCTTAGTCCCCCCTGTACTCTGTTCACTCATGACTGCGTGGCCAAGCACTACTCCGACACCATCATTAAGTTTTCCGACGACAACAGTGCCTGATCACTGACAACGATGAGACAGCCTATAGGGTGGAGGTCAGAGACCTGGAAGTGTGGTGCCAGGACAACAACCTCTCTCTCAATGTGATAAAGACAAAGGAGATGATCGTGGACTACAGGTAAGAGGGCCAAGCACACCCCCATTCTCATCGATGGGGCTGTAGTGGAGCAGGTTGAGAGCATCAAGTCCAAGCACACCAAAACAGTTGTAAAGAGAGCATGACAACACCCATTCCCTCTCAGGAGACTGAAAAGATTGGGCATGGGTCCTCAAAAAGTCATACAGCTGCACCGTCGATAGCATCCTGACCAGTTGCATCACAGCCCGGTATTGCAACTGCTCAGCCACGCTGGTTTATCATCTATGCATAGTCACTAACTCCACCTACATGTAGATATTAGACTAACCTGTAGCCCCACACATTGAGTCAGTACCTGTACCCCCTGTATATAGTTTCTTATTGTTTATCTTTTATGCTTTAGTTTATTTTGTAAATATTTTTCTTCAAACTGCATTTTTGGTTAAGGGCTTGTAAGTAATAATTTCATGGTAAGGTCTACACCTGCTGTACTCAGCACATGTGACAAATAAGAACGATTTTCATTTTTGTTCATATATTATCACCATAGAGTAATCTCAGTTTATACAGGGGCAAATTAAGATAGCAACATTATGTTTTTGTTTTCAAATGTCATCTAAACCTAATGTGCCCAGCTCATAACAAGTGAAACTTGTGGCAAAACTGGATTTCTGATCCAAGAACAGAAGGTCAATTCCTTGAGTCCCCATTCTCTCTATACTTACCGGTCTTCGCAGCAAGACATGGTCTGTGTGTGTGGAGGTGATTCACTCCTACGCAGGCGGCGGCAACATTCTTGGACACCTACAATTAATGAAAGCATGATCGGTTATTGTTAAAAACAAGTGTAATTGAACCGCACAGAAATTGCACAATAAACTGTAATACGTTACAAACAAAACATGGCATAAGCGCTAGGCGTCAGCCCAAGTAACGTTAGCTATTAGCTAGCTAGGTTGTGCGCAAGTAGTCCTCCTTTGACAGCTGGCCTAGGAAAAATATAAATCCAACGAAGCAACCAATAAAAAAAATTAAGAAAATCGACCTTTTCAAAGCATAGGCTAGACACTACAGCTAAATATACTTACAGAAGCTTGTAGTATGTGCGCGCGAAGGGAGCATTCAGCATGTAAAGCGATCCTGACCTTCAGAAATTAGCTAACTAGCTGATAGCATGCTAACCTAGTCAGCTTGCTAGCACAGCCATTTTATATGGGGCCGTAGCGTTAGTTCAAGTGCGCATAAGCGCGTTGAACGTGCAAATCTAAACGAAATGTGAAATGAACGAGTTATAAACAGTAAACCTAGCAAATTAACGTTACCAAATAAATATCAAGACGGTACGTCGAGTGACATACGTGTCCTTTCTTGGACATGTCGTTCTGGAACGAGCGCGTGAAGGTGGCGGCCTGTATGTACCCTTCACATACCCACTGCATTCACAATGACATTTTAAATCGTGCAATACTAAATGTCTTCTATTCAACATCCAAATCAATGCAATACTCACAAATCCAGCACGTCTGGGCAGGCTCCTGGCCAGAGCCGCTGCAACTCGCACAGATAACATTTCGAATGGGACTTGTCCTCCACCACCTGCAAAGACCAGCTAGCTGTACTTGGAGGGTGTGCGAATGGCCGAAAACGAACCCCTTCTTCTTCTTTTTATGTCATCCGTGATTACAGGCTGTCATTTCAAAGCATTACTGCCATCTACTGCAGCGGAGTGCACTTATCTATGAATTACTCTGGCTGAAAAAACAATCTACAGGGGTTATGGCGCAGCCTAGTGGCTATTTGTGGTACTTTACATTTCCTAAATGTTCCTTCAGAAAACACCGAGCCATCGACGCTTTGTCACCGAAGCAGCTGCCTGCCAGCACAGTGCTTGCTAGATCCGCTTGAATGTAGAAAGATTGAAACGGATCATCCGCATGGGCTATTTGTCTCTCCAAAAACCCAGCGGCAAGAAAAGGATCCAAGGATGGTTTTAGTGCATGTCGGATATCTGGTTCTTCCTGTATTTGGCTCAGTAAGAAATAGAGGTATTTATATTTATTAATCTTTTAACACTTACATGTCATGTGCTATGTTCATCTTAATACCACTGGAGCTGCTCGCAAATCTCTTTAGAATCCATTCCAACGTGTTGTTGACGAGCGTTACATTTTATTAACAATTGCAAGACCATACTACACATCTTGGTAGTATGGGTCTGGTCCTATTTGCCTAAATATATATATATATATTTGTCCCCCTTCTCAAATCGAGATGTAGATAACGCTAGCTGTTGACAGCTAACTACTGTAGCTAGTTAGCGCGTGTACCAATGCTATTTAGCTAATGCTAGCTAAACGTTTCGCTATTTTTGGACATTATATATTGTAGCTAGCTAGTCAGTTCCATTTTAAGAAACACTTTACCAAGTAACATTAATGGCAGTGGTGTAATGTCAGACCACAGAGAGTAATGCGTGAAACATGTTTGAAGGTTAGCTAGCTAGCGCGTTCTCTGCAGGTTAGGTTACTGGATAACCTATTTAATCCCAGGATGATGTCATTTGGAGATCATCTTTACTGCTTGCAGAGAGGGTTTTGCGACAAATTCAATTAGCTACGGTAATCTATACAATTTGTATATCACAACTATAGTAGTTTACAAACAGGCAAAATTTACATATCAAATTTTCAAAGCTCTTTTAATTAACACGTCGTATGTTGTTTTCCCCAATATTTAAAACAAGCTATCCACCAGGTGATTTTGCACAAGTCATTTCACGTTGATTCAATACCAAAACATACCGTTTCATAAACCATTTAGGCTACAGTGTAGAGTATAAACTAAATTCATACACTGGCATCAATGATTTCACATTGTGCTTTTTATTTCTGTTCTTATTTCCTGTTTCATAGTATCGAGGCTGGCTCTACATTCTGCATTTATCAGATCTTTGTCGTCCCCCCCATTCTGTAGCTAATGATCATCTGCTGCTGTGTGGTGTGGCGTGGCCTGTTCTCTGTATTTAGCTGTATTGTGAATCCCTTCTTCATTTCCTATTTCCATCAGAAGACATTGCTATTATTTTTGTTTAAACGCCCCCCAAGAATGTACCATTCACCCACAATTCATTGTTGTGAAAAAAATGCTAACACCTGTTGTCTCTTTCTGTGAAGTAGCTGTATTGTTAACCCATTTTTAGCTCTTTTAGAGAATCAAATAAATGTAATTGTGTACCGCCCATCCAGTCTTGATATACAACATGCTGTAAATTCCTGTAAAGTGGATACATTTTGCAATTGTTTTGATTTCTGCACTGCTTTACTGAAGACCAGAATTTGGCAAATTTTCTCCATGGAAAGTGCATTGTACAAATGTGGCTAAGTAATGGTAGCAAATTCTCCTATTGGCATTCTTCCATGACATGTAGAACCCATACTTTTTAATATTATGACACGCACACAATTAGGATTATCCCTAGTGTGGTCATCTGAGTGATTAAAAAATGGACAACACATCAAAATGGATTAAATACTGGTACACTGTACCTCTTCCCAACAACCTGCCATAACCGTCTCGATTTGTGTAACACTTTGTTCTTCTTGAGAAGGAGCAAAAAACAAATTCTATAAGTAGTAGATACTCACTGGTGGTTAATCACTTCCTAATGATCCTCAAAAAAAAAAGTGCAAAATGCTATCCATTTCACAGGGATGCCTATCTCCTGCACTGCTACAGTAAATCCTCTTGTTGAGTAATAACGTCTTTTATTGTTTGGTTGTGGTCGCTCTTTACCCTTTGTTCTGGTAATAGTACTTTCAATGCATGGTCATGTTATGATTCATATGATTTTTTATTTTTTTACATTGAATAGTAAATTCCAATGTAATTTTTCTGTGGTAAAGATGTACCCTGCTGTACTGTGCTGTAGCCAACCACATCTGCTCATTGGATGCTGCTTTTGTTCTTTTTAACCCTTTCATGGAGCATGGTGAGCCTTGCCTTCAGTCTATGTTGTTTATTTTTGTTGCATGGTATTGATATTATTATTATTATTATTATTATTATTATTACAACAACCAAAACACAAATTCCACATATACTAATATTTTCCAATAAAGAATATAGTATTTTTCCTAACCTTCAGTGTGCTTCTTGCTGATTTCCATTTGTTGTCTTTATCCCTCCCCTCGTCCCTACCTGCCCACCTCCACCTCACCCACCTCTCCCGCTGTGACAAAGATAGACGATTTCCTTGCATTTCTCATCACAAGGCCTGAATGAGTCTATCCCCTGTCATTCATGGTGATTCTACTAAGACAATTGAAAGTGCAGTGCGCCTCTGATCCTTGGATCAAATGCAAATTTAGCAGGCCTAACTCATTCTCATTCATTAGTGACTGGTTATGAGCTGAATGTGATATTTTAAAAACCCACCACCACAATCGGATGTTTCTGAAAGTTGTCAAGATTAGAGTCATGACTATTTTCCTAGGCATTTTATAGCCCTGCACCTTCAAATCTACTCCCAACGTAATGATCCAAATGCAATGTAGATATTTGCCCGTTTCTCAACTGTAGGGGTTTCACCTGTTTTCATCTGAATGTGTTATCCACTCTTCCACAAACACTTTAGTATGTTCATATTAGAAAAGAGCCTAGCAACTGAAGGTGACACAAAGGACTAGATGTAGGTTCGCCCCAAAATGTTGGTGCTAGGCTGCGTATATCTCAGTGGATAGATTTAGTTTGATGGTCTTTTTCCATGACTTCTCTTGCTGCTTGAGTCCAAACAAAAATTTGCCGCCATGGAAAGTAAATTAATTCATAGGACAAGACTATGAAGTCTTGTCCTATGAATTGTGTTCTCCCCTTTCAAATATATTTTGTCATATTGGCATCAATGTCAAAATGTAGCCTAGACCTACTTCACGTAAATTGAAAGCCATTCCTTTTCACAATCAATGCTATTGCCATTAGAATTGTCAGCCCTGTCTATCCACATATATATTTACACACACACACACAGTATTAAAACCAAGACAGTACATTGGTAGCATCTGGTTCTCCCTCTCGAGCCTCAACAGCAGCCTGTTCTCTTCAGCTGCCAAATAGCTGTGGTTAAGAAGAGGGAAAAAGTACTGAGATGGCATGCAATGCATTCAAGCTATTTCCCCTGAACCAAGGAATCTACATATGGGAAAGCTTCGGGTAGCACTGTGTGTCTGAGTGACAGAAAGAGATATAGGCCGTATGTAAATTGATACTGATTTCTGGTTGGAGATAAAGCCTACAACGTATTTGTCTATGTAGCTTTAAAATTTTGCTGATAGAGACATTTGGGTAGTGATACACTTTATTTTAATTGAACCTTTATTTAACTGGGCAAGTCCAGTTAAGAACATTCTTATTTACAATGACGCGTGCCCCAGCCAAACCCTAACGACGCCGGGCCAATTGTGCGCCGCCCTACGGGACTCCCAATCACAGCAGGTTGTGATACAGCCTGGAATCAAACCGGGGTCTGTAGTGACGCCTCTAGCACTGAGATGAAGTGCCTTAGACCGCTGTGCCACTCGGGAGCCCAACATAAACATTCACAGTGTTGTTGTACTATAGGATACAGCCTTGTGTTACTCACAGTTTAACAGGTGAGAACGTTCTCAGAAAAAGGTCTCACTCGCAGCAGTCATCACATTGGTAAAATCCTCAGTGATTTATAATGGAGAAACAGTTATATTACAATAAAGAAAAAACTCTTAGGAATAGATGTTCTGTTTTCTTTGTCCTGTGGATTAGTGGTTGTTCTCATATATTACACACAGCCTAATTTGGAAACCACTTGAATACACAATTTTAAATGCACAGTCCTGGCTGCGCCCATTGCCGAAGAGTCAGATGCCCAGAGGTGAGAATCCAAACAGAGGGTCAAAATGTGACATGATGCCATAAAAAGACCATTCATGTTTGGAGAAATTAACATTTTCCATGCAGATTGAATGTGTTGCTTCACCATAGGTAAGATTTAGGGCTTTTGTAAAGATCATCCTACAGAAACACAATTACACACACACTCCACATCTCATACACAATTAATTCTAACCTACCGTTTCTCTCCGGTGTCTAACTCCCTCTTGATGTTTCCACAGGATCCCTCTTTAACCGGCAGCAGCATAGCCATGCTACCTCTTGCCGGCACTTCCAGCTAGGCCCCCATGCCCCGCTGCCCATTGACTTCCCCATGCCCCACCCAGGTCAGCCCCAGTCGGGCATAAACCCCCACCTGGCTCCCTCTGGCCACCAGCATCCTCCCCAGCTCCACTCGCCCCTCAACCCCTTACCCCCCACACCCCAGTTCCAGGACCTCTTGGTCCCCCCTTTCCTACCTCAGGCCTTACACCAGCAATACCTCCTCCAACAGCAGATCCTAGAAGCCCAGAACCGCCGCATCATGCCACCTTCAAGGTATGGGGACTTGGTTTCTGGCTATGCACGCCACTCCCGTAATAACTAGGGTACCTCCATAAGCTTTAGAAATGTCATGTTCTGTACAAACAGCTATATTTTGATATAACCCCACAAAATCTGTACAGTTTAATAATGTGCCCCTGGTAAAGGAGTAGTTAACCCCAAATTTGGCATGTGTTTTCATACTTCAAAAGTGCTTTTAAATTGAGTCTACATTTCTATGGCATCTGTGGAACCACACAACAGATTGCGGGGAATGTAATGTGTATAGAAACTTTTGGTTGTCCTGTGTCAGCAGACGCACCCCAGAGAGAATGCCCCACCAGTCCCACAGACTGCGGCTGGGGTACGAGTTTGTTCCTGCCCTCCATGTCCCCCCACAGCCTGTTGGCCAGCAGCCTCGCTACCTGGCCGAAGGCACAGACTGGTAAATAACACACCAGCTTGCGCTCATACAATAGTGTGGCTTCATAGTTAAGTCTAATACATTACTCCTGAACTATGGATAATCTTCATTTCAAATTTGAGTCCCCTCCCACGGGCATGATGTAATCCAATGACAATCAATGTTGAATAGTTGATGGGTCTGTGAAATGGGCCCAGTGTTTAATTTGATCTTCTCTCTTCTTTCCTCCTGTCCTGTGTGGTTGGTCAGGGACCTGAGTGTGGACGCGGGGCTGCCCCCCCACCAGTACCACATCCGCCCACTGCCCCAGCACTTTCAACACTACCTGACCTCTCCCCGGATGCATCACTTCCCCAGGAACAGCACCTCCACCCAAGTGGTGAGGACATCACAACTACTTTTGTCATGGAATTTAAATGATCAGAATGGACAGTCCCATTTAAAGTGACGTTTCATGATCTGCGCTGCTGGTGTCCTTATTGGCTAAACCACCTGGAGTGTTTGATTTGGTATTCACACCATAGATCATTGGATAGACAGGATTTGGGGATGGCAGGCAGGAAGCAGTATGAAATGCAAAGATGTTTTCTCAGATGAGTTAAGGAAAATATATCCAGATTACTCCCTTACTGTCTGTCTGTATGTTCTCTCTAGGTTGTCCATGAGATCAGAAACTACCCGTATCCTCAGTTACACCTGCTGGCCCTGCAGGGCCTCAACCCCTCCCGCCATGCATCCGCTGTGAGAGAGAGCTATGAGGTGCAGTCATCCCAGTCACACGGCCAAGTCCCATCAACCCCATCACACTATCACCCCCTCACACATACACTCTCACCTCTCACACATCCATCCCTGCCTCTGTGTGTCCAATGCTGTGGACAGCCTCATGTGGGACTGATCTTCTAATTTCCTCTAGCTCTGTGCTCCAGATGCTTCCGAATCAAAAAAATAACATTGTTTTATGTTTGTTTTTTTGTTTTTTTTATCGTACTGAAAGAAGATAGTTAATGGTCTTTCCCCAAATGTTGCCTGTAGGAGCTACTGCAGCTGGAGGACAGGTTGGGCAGTGTGAACCGAGGGGCCATCCAGACCACTATTGAAAGGTTCACCTTCCCTCACAAATACAAGAAGGTAAGACTATGCCCTCATAAGTTGTGTTGGTAACGGATGTACTGCGGTAGTAAATATAATAGAGTACCATAGAGTAGAATGACACAGATGAACATTGCCATCTCATTTTAGGTTATTGTTAGCCACATTATCTCTCCAAAGAATACTGTCTGCTTCCACTCCAAACTGACTTATCCAGACTATCTGTTCTGGGGTGTACCCAATTTTAAGACCAAGGATGACTCATCTTGTAGGTGAAAGGACCAATTATTATAAAGCTGTGCAAGTCTGATTTGAATCTACTGTACAGTAATGTGAAAGAATCATAAGCATGACATTTTAAGGATCCAATGAGACAGGAACCCGAAAGGCACTTTTTAAATTGTGTCTTCTGCAGCATACTATATGCCGTGTTAGGACGATGGTTCTGAACATGGTTTTTCAGGACAGCCGTTAGTCATATATCAGAACTACACTATGAGGACTTCAACCATAACTATTTTCATGTGAACTATCGATACTTTGCGAATGAAAATGAGAGATACATTGCCAATGGTAATTGTAGCTGTTGTTGTATATTCTTCTATTTTCCAGAGAATACCCCAGGACCTGAAGCTAGGGCTGGAGGACGACGAACTGGATACAGATGAGAAGTGTACCATCTGTCTATCAATGCTGGAGGATGGAGAGGATGTCAGGTGGGTCTAGTCAAAATGCTAATGAACATTTGGTGTCATGGAAGGTTTGGTGCCAACACATAGTACAGTTTGCAGATCTCTGTGTATCTATGGTCATTTGTATTAACACTCTTCGACATCTTCCTCCACCAACAGGAGATTACCCTGCATGCACCTCTTCCACCAGGCGTGTGTTGACCAATGGCTGGCCACCAGTAGGAAATGCCCCATATGCCGGGTGGACATTGAGACCCAGTTGACACCAGACAGCTGATACCTCTTCTCCCTGCCCCTTCCTGTAATACCCCATAGCATCCCTAGGAGGAGCGCTGCCAAACGTCCCCCTTCCCACCCGCATCACTTATGAGCCTGCCTTCTGAGCCAGTCGAAGAAGACAATGAAGGGGAAGAGGGAGCGGGGGAGGGAGGGATTAAGAAACCACACTGATCACACAATAGAGAAAGAAAACAGGCTGATGGATGGAGAGAGGCAGAAGGGTGGCAGAATATATAGACAGGTGCTGGGGCTTGATGAGTCTCCATCGGGTTGTGCACAGTAGCATTCGCTTCTCCATACACCTACTCAAAGATGATTCTCTATCAAACCCCCTTTGCATGTGTGTGTATTGTGTTGCTGAGGGTTTATATATATAGGTCTATGTTCGACCGCTGATGTGTGTTGGTCTTCCTCCGTGTGATGAAACCCAAACGCTGAGCTTTAACTACAGCACATCTGTGCAAAACATGAAGAGATATGAAATCAGTAAGGGAATGTTTCTTGAAATGAGCTTCTATGGCCTAATGCTTATGGTGTAATGGAGTGTAGTAGTCTTGTAATTGATCGCCAGTATTTACAACAGAGTGACCGTGTTGTGTAGCAAGCAAAAATCCCACTTTGAGAAATAAGATGGGGTGGGGGGAGAGGGAAAATACTCCTATTTAACAAAGGGTAATAGGCTTACAGGCAATGAGGAAGTGCTAGCTATGTACAAAGGCCAAACATTCTGTGGGTTTCCAGTACAGTAGATCTCTGCCATCACAGTGGATGCTAGAGATGCTATCCAGGCATGGCTTCAGTGGTCTGTATTGTGCTGTAGTGGGGTCTCTATAGTCTAGAACAGAGGTCCCAGATATGCATGCTCTATGGCAGGCTTGGGCTGTCTTGTGATTGTGGAGCAGTAGAAAGTCTGCAGTCTCTCTGCATGTGAACCATAAACAGTATGACTCTCTTACTCATCCATGGAGCAGGATGAAGTTTCCCCTAGACACTGATATTTGGTCACTGCTGCGTCTCCCTTCCTAATGATTAAGATTAGGATTGGGGGAGGGGTAAACTGATTTCAAGAACTGCGCTTATGGGCAATTTCTACTCACAGCCTCATCCATAGCACGATCTTAAAGGCTGGGGATGCAGTGTCTGTGTCTTGTCTTTAGAGTGAATACAATGTAATCCTTTTCTAACATATACCAGTACCTTATTGCCTACAGAACAAGCACATGTGAGTTATACAGTGCATAGCAAACAACCTCTGTTTCGGTTCCCTTAATTTCAATCTTAGTTGATCCCGTTGTTCAATACAGGAATACAGCTGGTGTTCCTGGGATATATCCAACTAGTAGGCCTTTGTTCTGTGTCCTAGAATGTGTAAGATGGTCCCCCATGATGGTAGTTGTGTATGGTATTGCTAGAACCACTGTAAACTGTTCAGTGATGGAAGCTGTTTTCTCTATATCGTGCATGAATCATGTTGGTGTAGTTCACTTGAACGAGGGTTAAAGGGAGAAAAAGCCATTCGTTTGAAAATACCAAACAATTATTCTTACTATTTACATTTCTTTGATTTGTTTTAATTTTTTTCTTCATTTTGGTTTTCTTACTATCAATTTGTTTTGAGCGCTCATGCCAATTTGGACATTGGACCAAGTAAAGCCAAGTCCTTGTCCATTTTTTTTTTTTACAATTTTGAAGACATGGCTCCAATGCTGCAAAAAAAAAAACATATTTATTAATGTAGCTTGTGTTTTGTAAATGCACTAAAATATTGGGGTTGCCTGAAGTAGATTTGGTGGTGTGGGGTCTCCTTGTTCTAGCTTATGCGTCTGTGTTCGTTACACATATCTTCATGCTTCCTTGTGTACTTTTGGAGGTTGACTTGACTGTGTTGCGTTTTTTTATTTTCCTTTGTCCAAACCCTCCATCCCAAAAAACTAGACAGACAAACAAGGAGGGTTGCTACTTCACATAGGATGCTGTGAGTTGAAATGCCTTAAGTATTTAACAATCATAATTTATTACTAACCGTAGCTATTGTGGTGGCATATTTCATGTATTTTCTCTCTTGATTTTGCAATTGAATCAATCTATTTATTTAGAAATAACACAATGTAAAAAAATAAATAATAATAATACCTCATTATGCATTGGTTGGTGGGGATGCTTTGCATGCAAGTTGCGTTTTTCATAAGGAGAACATGTAATTTGGAAGGGTGTAATGTGAGCTGTCTCTAGCCAACGTGGTGCTGTTGATCTTGATTTACATTCCATTCAATGTCATATCGAAGATCCCCCCCCCCCCCTGCTTTGATCGAGTGGACAGACTGTGACTAGCTGCAAATGTTTTAGCATGTAAACCTCCTAGCATGGCTATACCCCTTGCTGGCATAGAGGAAATATGATACTCTTTTATTTTTCATATTTATACCTGATCATTACCAGTTTCTCAGTTTGTTTTCATTTGTTTCGATTTACCTCGTTTGTATATTTCACCATATGGGAATGTTGGGTGTCTCCATTCAGACCATATGTTTCTCTGGCCCTGCTATATTAACTCCTCCCATATGAATGAATAACTCCATTATTAGGTACTTTGTATTGCTGGCAAATGCTGTGTTTGTGTAGTTAGGTGCGAGAGGTGGCTAACATGATAAACTTGAGCTATTGGGTCTTATTTTTTTCTGGTTTGATACTCTAGTGTGGTTTTACACCTGGGTATAATAAGCTAACCACCCGTTTTCTGTGTGCATTTTCTTAATAATAACAATTTATTAATCCGACATATATCCGATTGGAATGAAGCTGACTGGTCTTATTTTTTATTTTTCCTGCTGTCACTGGCCTTACCCCATATCTAGGGCCAAGAGTTTTTCCTGGTCAGGAAAAACTCCTGACTTGCCCTCTGTCCTCTACAGACGGTATACTGCGTTAGCGGACAGTAGCCATAGTATTTTAACTCGAGCTGGTGAAGGGGAATGAACAGTAGAATCCTAAAGCACAAGCTTTCTAATGCATGTCCTCCTCAGGTTTTCATATGTGTACATGGGCGTAGCTGTAGACGTGTTTAATATAAGGCTGTACCTTCTTGAATATTACAGATGTTTTCTTTGCTGCTGACAAACTGTTGATGAAACTAACCTGCCAGTGATTTAAAGGGAAGTGGCCATCTTTGTACAACACACTGCTGTTTTGCTGTAACTGCGCAATGTGTTATGAGCTGGGGTATTTTATAGACGAAGTATGTATCAATAATATGAAAAGCAATAGCTAAATGATAATGAAGAATAACATGGATCAGTGAATATTGTGGAAAATCTTTAGATTTACTTTTGGTGGATTTTGTACTGTATTTATTACTAATGATGATGCAAAAAGTTGCATAGCTTAACCCAAACTGTTCTGTCTCCTTTTTTTATTTATTGTCTTGTATATGATCTTTTTGTATGTGTTTTTCAAATAAACTGCCCAAAATGCTGAAAGTACCTGGTTAAGGATTTTTCTAGTAAATACTTAACTTCATGACACAAGAACCGGTACAAATGTTTATAAACACAAAGCAAGTATAAAATCAAAATATCAGCAATAATCCTAACAATTAGGCTAAATGGACACACAGAGCCTGTGAATGAAATACATGTCAACAGTGGTGTATCTAGTCCAGCATGAGTGAATAGAATCACATGTTATGAATATGCTTCTGAGTATCATTTGTTTCTATATAGTTATCACCTATGTTCTCTGTTTATGTTTCACAAAGTTGAATATTAAAACATACAAATACAATTCTGACTGAAAAGTACTCCAGAACCCCCCCCCCCCCCCCCCCCCCCCCCCCACCACCACCACCAATACATAAATAGCTGGTCCCAAGTCCCTTATAACCTTTTAAGGATCAGACCCTTTTATAAATTTTTTGCCTAAAATGACATAACAAATCTAACTGCATGTAGCTCAGGACCTGAAGCAAGGATATGCATATTCTTGATATCATTTGAAAGGAAACACTTTGAAGTTTATGGAAATGTGAAATTAATGTAGGATAATATAACACATTAGATCTGGTAAAAGATAATGCAAACAAAAAAACACGTTCATTTAAAAAAAAAAAAAAAAACTTTGAAATGCAATAGAAAGGCCATAATAAATCAGAAACAGAAGGGGTTCAAACTTTATTAGTTCCTACATTTTAATATAAAAATTGGTTTTATCAGACAACTATTTTATCTCTGGGTCCCCCAGGATGACAAATCAGAGCAAGATTACTGAATGTAAGTACATTATTTACCTTCAGAGGTGAATGTATCAAACCAGTTGCCGTGATAAAAGTTTTGTAGTTGTGCACTCTCCTCAAACAATAGCATGGTATTTTGTCACTGTAATAGCTACTGTAAATTGGACAGTGCAGTTAGATTAACAAGAATTTAAGCTTTCTGCCTATATAAGACATGTCTATGTCCTGAGACATTTTCTTGTTACTTACAAAGTCATGCTAAACACATTAGCGCACGTTAAACGCAACCGTCCCGGTGGAGGGACAATGATCCCGTAGAGGTTACTCTAGAGTCAACGTCCGCGCCTCCACAGGAAATCTAATTAGCATAACATAATAAACAAATCCCCATAAAAATCTGTCTGTTTAAACTAGAGATATGGTTTTTGCATGAGCTGATAATCTACCTCCTCCTACAATGGCGACTTTCCGCATCTGCGGGGTGGCCGAGCTACAGCTGTGTTTGTCAGACCATGAGACGTCTCGAAAATCGGTCCTCTCACAAAAACCTTTGTAGCATCCTAATGGTTTGGCATCCAAATTAATATGACAACTCTATGGAAAGATGAGACTCTCACGAACACAACGGCCACGTGACTCGTCTAAAGTCGGTACCACCGATATGCCAACTTCTGTCTGTATCGTCTGAACAGTTTGGCTAGGACGCCCACAAGCATCACAAGACTCGTCTGAAGGTAGCCCAGTACCAGTTAAAACAATTAATGGAACAGTATATTTGGAAGTAGTTTAGTGTTTGAAAAAAAAGGGGGGGGGGTTAAATATGGGTACATTTAAAAAAATAAAAATCCTGATCTTTCTTATATCTCTCAGATATAGGACAGCCACTTTAAAGCAAACTTAATTTTGATTGATTTTTTTCCAGGTATGAATCTATTGACTAATAGCAGTAAGCCCCCACCGGCTTAGACTACTAAGGGTTAACATGGATACTTGTCAGTATTTGGGGTAGAGCACTCTTTGTATCTGCCCATCTGCCTTCTGAGGATCCAACCACTTCCCACACAGGAAGATAGTGGTGACCGAGTTGGCTGTGTTGGTAACCTCTACACACTCCAGGTACCAACCAGAGTTGTGGCTTGAGCCATCATGCTCAACTTTGACCCTCAGCAGCTCCCCTAAATCCAACATCTCCAGAATAAAATGATCTGTTTGTCCCCGCTCAAAAAGGTTTCGGAACTTCTGCTTTAAGGAACGCTTTCCAGAATCCCCATTGGAGCCATATATGGTGATGTAAACGTTAGAGTCAGTTCCGGCCCTTTTGACGTCGCCGGTGATGACGATTATCTCGTATTTGACGGGCACGAGGCTGCGGACCTTGCTGGCAAAGCTCTCAATGGTCTTAAAGCATTCAAAGGTCAGAAACTTGTCCCGTTTGGCTGCTAGAGGGATCTGGGCATCACAGTGGAATAAATACCTGGACAGGAACAGAAAGAGAAGCATAATGACATGAGTTTAGACATGACGAGGAAAAATACCTGTCTTTGTTTCCCAGAAGTTTTCACTCACTTGTTTCCAAGTCCCTTCTCTGTCACCACAACTTCCAGGACGTGCCAGAAGGCCTCACCCTTCACCTTTTTGCTGTCTTTAGTCGTGTGCCCCACACAGATACCAGCTATCTCACCCACATGCTTGGAGGAAAACTCAAACGTGTCTGTGGCTCCACTGAAAAGAGACATCCACAGGATTTTACTCTCCCTTCTTTGATATCTGTAAAATAATTATTCTTCTAAGCACAGTATGAACTTCACTGTCCTGAAATTAATGGCCTGCTGAAAACAGTAAGATCAAGAGAAAAGGTAGAACGCCAGAGCACTTGAAAGAGAAGAGAAGATTCTTTAGGGGAACCAATAACAAGAGAATGGCTTGAAGTGTTTCTTTGAGAACCTACCAAAGGAACCTCTTTTTCTTTGAACTATTCTCTAGCACAAACTCCTTTGAACGTCCCCTCTTTCCTTCCAGCACGATCCACACATTCTCCTTGGTGTCTGCGTCATCAGTGTTAGCTGTTGTTGTGGCAATTTCATATTCTGGAGAAAGAATACAAAAATGCAACCTCTTAACTGAATTTCATTCATAACATATGTGCCTGCCATGTAAAATATAATAATAGATCTACAATCCCTAGCCTAGATGTTAGGTGTAGGGATTGAAAGGAAATGTAAACTGATCTGGTAGACTATATTCACTTATATGTTGATATTCATTTATATGGAGTCTCAATTAACCAAACATTCCAAATGGTAAATCTAATAGAGCGGCCATCCACTTATCATGGAACAATCGATTTCTCTGGAGTTTTCTTGGCTCACTAGTCTACATCAGGGTCAGAGGTGAACTCACTGGTCTTGTCACTGAAGTCTAGGATGTCGTTGTTGGCACAGGCCAGCTCTGTTATGATCTGCCCGTCGTCCACATTCTTGGCCAGCCAGCGGCCACATGGGAAACGGAAATTCTGGTCCATGGTCTCATCTTTCACATCAATGTACTCCAGGTGCCAACCCGGAGCAGGACCTGAGAGAAACACAGGTTTATGGCTTATATTCTTGCCTCTACCCCAATCAGCCACTTCAAGACTTAGTTTAGTTTCCCCTTGCTGTAAATCCCGTGTACAGAACTGCAGATGCCAAGAAATCTATCAATCAAAAGTGAGAAAGAAAGCTCTCCTGTGTCCTGTTTCAGTCCGTTTGGCCACCGCCATCACCGTTTGTGATAAAACTATGTGGCATGGCACATGAAGACCTGTTCCTCACCCTTGTTGTCGTGCCATACGCGGATCTTGGAAAGCTCTCCCAGGCTGAGGATGTCTGGGAAGCGGAACACATCTTTTGACTTCCGCTCAAACTTGTTTCTGCTACCGCCCTCCTTTAGTGCCAGCGTACCAGTGTCTCCGTTCTCCCCAAACACTATCAGGAACACGTTGGCATCAGTGCCCGCGCCTGGAAGAGAGGGGGAAAAGGGATATTAAAGATGGTGAGAAAAAAAGGTAGAACTAGTGGGTGCAGGAGTTTTTCCCATGTGGAATTTTGTTCTCATGTGGAGCTGTTGTGACCCACCTCCGATGTCACTGGTCTGGACCTGGATGATGTAGGTGGTCCTTTCCACCATCTCCTCCTCATCCACCACCGCTGCCAGCTCACAGATCTTAGTCCTTTTGGGCCCTTTGGTCTTCGACAGCCAGTTCTCATTGGTAAACACAGATACCTCCTCTGTGGTCAGGTTATGCATCACGATCTAGAGGACACGTACAGTATGCCATACATACCAGACATATATATGAACATTTTAATCTATTAGCAGACTCTCAGGGTAATTTACAGAAACTGTTTTGAGTTAAGAAGGCTGAAATAAACACAATACAGTATGGGGGAACTCCGACCCAAGTTAAGCGCGTGTAAATGGTGCGTAATTCTTTTCTCTCTAAGCATATTCTGACCTTGAACTTAAGCATGAGAATAGAATGCTATTCACCCGCTACTCATTTGGGGTGGAGATCAAATAAATGAAGGTGTGGCAGAAGTATGTCTATGGCAGCGTTTCCCAAACCCGGTCCTCGGGATCCCAAGGGGTACAAGTTTAGGTTTTTGCCCTAGCTCTACACAGCTGATTCAAATAATAAACTAATCATCAAGCTTTGATTATTTCAATCAGCTGTGTAGTACTAGGACAAAAAACAAAACGTGCACACCTTGGGGCCCCCAGGACCGAGTTTGGGAAACGCTGGTCTACGGATATGCCTTCTGACCTTGTCTTAATTTCCCTAATAATTCCACCACCTTTACGAGTGAGGAAACCATGAACAAGGCTAACGAACCTGCCTATTCCAAGTGGGAAAAGCATTCTACTTTGTTTTTCCAAATAGAAATCCAACCATTCAGAGGGCCTCCTGAGTGGCGCAGTGGTCTCAGGCACCGCATCACAGTGCTAGCTGTGCCACTAGAAATCCTGGTTCGAGTCCAGCTGGCCGCGACGGGAGACCCATGGGGCGGCGTACAATTGGCCCAGCATCGTCCGAGTTAGGGGAGGGTTTGGCTGGCCGGGACTTCTGTGGCGGGCTGACACGGTTGCCAGGTGTGTGGTGTTTTTTCTGACATATTGGTGCCGGCTGGCTTCCGGGTTAAGCGGGCATTGTGTCAAGAAGCAGTGCAGCAAGCTGGGTTAGTGCTTCGGAGGATGCACGGCTCCTAATCGTCTCCCGAGTCTGTACAGGAGTTGCAGCGATGGGACAAGACTGTAACTACTAATTGGACACCATGAAATTGGGGAGAGAAAAGGGTTAATAAAATAGGAATCGAACCATTCTGCATTACAACTTAATAAGAGCCAGGTAAATGAGTAATCTGTTTGGATAAGGGAATTGTAAATATAAATTACACTTGTTTTACATCTATTTGTTGCACCCTCTACAACCACTGTGATTATTATTTGACCATGCTGGTCATGTAGGAACGTTTGGACATCTTGAAGAACGATCTGGCCTTAATGGCCATGTACTCGTATAATCTCTACCCGCACAGATAGAAGAGGACTGGCCACCCCTCAGAGCATGGTTCCTCTCTAGGTTTCTTCCTAGATTCCAACCTTTCCAGGGAGTTTTTCCTTGCCACTGTGCTTCTACATCTGCATTGCTTTCTGTTTGGGGTTTTAGGCTGGGTTTCTGTATAATCACTTTGTGACATCTGCTGATGTAAAAAGGGCTTTATAAATATATTTGATTGATTGATTTGACCGTATAATCGCTGGATGAGACAAATGTGCAACCAGTCATATGGCAGCAAACTGAAGCATTGCAACATATCAACTTTCCCACAGTAAAGTTTATGAAATGTTGTGTCATTATGCAGAATTTAAATTGTACAGCCTTTTAACTTGCAGGGATGGGCACTCTCAAATGTCTTAATTATAGGCTACCCCGAATTTCTCTGTTTCCTATTTCTATCATGTTAAATATGATCCACTGTCAGTGTCGATCTGTTTCCTATTTCTATCATGTTAAATATGATCCACTAGGCCTAATAACCACACATATTCAACAACCCATTTACTGTTGGTTCCCTTCAGCTGGTAGGCTTTAGCCAACATTATCATTCCATTTAATTACATTGTTTCATTTACCTTCATTTGCTGAGGATTACATGTAGGCTAATTAAATCGTTATGGAGTGGAGCGCAGACCAAGCCGTAACAGTTTGAGCCCAACCCATTGGGGCATTAATGGTTAGTGCAGGCAATAGATGATGGTCTAGCCTACTATTTTACACTATTTCCTCTATTATAATTCTATGTACACTAAACTTCCAACATTATCATGGGTTGAAGAACTGAATGTGCCACAAACCACCGTTTTCTTTCTTTTGTGCATAAAGGCTCTACAAACCAGTTTTTTTTATGATTCATAAATACTTTCCTAAACCTAAATGATCAACAAGATCAGAGTATTTTTTTTAAATCTATCAATTGGTGCTGAAAACGGAGATGAATAAGCATATATTTAGATGGCTTTCTTTCATTGATCCCTAATATTCTGAACCCGTTCTCTCAATATATTCTAGTCTGTTGACAAAATCCTAACTAAAAGGTACACCGTATTTAAAGGGATGGCTTAAGATAAATGTACTGACAACCCTATTAGATGAAAACTCCACGAGAAATTCTGTTGACCAGCAAGTGGGAGCGTCTTCAGCAGTTTAATGTCATTTATTCAGAGCGCGCAAGGTAGCCACAGCAGAGTGCGATACAAGACTGAATAAGGTGTTAATACGAAATACTGAGAAGTGAGTAGGAAAGGCACGTATAGGAAAGACGTACACGTCCTAAGTCTGAATCGGCCCCTATGAGCACAGTAAGTTTGAGTGCCAACCCTGTCGAGGAACCAGTCAGGGCGACTCCCAGAGCCGTCGATGCGAACCCTGATCTTCTTCAGAGGAGCGATGTCATCTATCTCCAGGTTAAACGTGTCCTCTTGACCTCTCTCAAACCTGTGGAGGAAGACATGGCTAGATAAGTACAAGGGCTCCAATGGTTCGAATAATCGTGGCCAAGAAAAAAATTGCCTCTTAAACTCTGAACCCCTCTGGTGGCATTTTCTAAATGACGCATAATACTGTATACTACCCTCCAAAGTACATTTCAGTTTCAAAACTATAAGTCCTACAAACACATACTGTTAGAAAGGTAAGGACTGTGGGATTATTATAAAAGTGTCAGAAACAATGCGACAAAATTACTGAAATGTACAGTTTTTTTGTACAGGGCCCCCCAATTGTCCCCATGTTGGAGAATAAGAGATTTGAAAGTCTAGGTTTGAAATAAAACATGTCACCAATCACTGTTCCAGAAGTATTTTTTTATATAAAGAATATACATTTGTCAGTTATTTTGGCCTCGAAACATGCACAAACTCCCATAGGAACACAGCCATTTTAAAACTGCAGGGCTTGTGCAACGTGCCATGCCTTCATTTATCGTCTTATAGGAATGATATACATATGAGAGAGCTGAAGTCTCTATCCATCTTTGCTGTAAATACACCCCCTGTCTGATTCCAAATTCGTCCACTAGATCGCAGTAGGAGATCACATGACGTCTCTTGGCCACCTGAAACCAGTTGCGTCTAGTTTGGGTAGTGAGTCACTCTGCTAAAATGGCTGAACGAATTTTCAAGCCTGACATCTTAAAATGACCTTAGCAATTAAGGCTTTCAAGTTTGTGTTGTTGAAGTAAGACAGGTGAGGAACCTTAAAACGTATTTTCCCATTCACGTTTCCTATTGTAAACGATGAGCTAGATCAACGGCGCATGTGGAGGATGCATACAAGGAAATGTGGATGGAGAAGCATATGCATTGCTTTACAATGACTACCAGGGTGTACCCTTTCCATGCATACTAAATGTTTGCACTTTCGGTGACTTGACCTACATTGCATACTCCATGAATATGACCATAGCGTATTATTTATGGCCTTTATGTGAGCCCGGTGAAAAAACTTGCCGGCCCAGTACATGGCCCAAAGCAACTGTTCAGAGTTTAACAGGCTAGGGTAGGGTACCCCATAATATCATCACATGGACATCCCCCGATGTTGGCCCCCTAATGTTGGTACAGCCCGATACAAGTCAACCCAGTCAACACTATAGTCACTCTATTGAATGACAGTGTGATGTTACCTGTCCTCATGCTTGGGCAGCAGCATCTCCTCTGTGCTCCCATTGGCTCCAAACACAGACAGGAAGATGTTGGTGTCCGTCCCTGCATCCTGGGTGTCGCCTGTGATGACCGTGGCCACATAGATGATCTGGAGGGGAAACATACATGTGTCCTGTATTTAAGCCCCATTGAGATAGCAGAATCTCTTTCAAGGAAGCCCTTGCCACGAAGGAGCATCCCAAGCACAGGTATGTATATAAACATCCAATCACATTGAAAACACCTCTCTGTCACATAGTGGTATTCAGTGTGTTATTGTCCCAACAAACGTACCTTCCGGACAATATTGATACTGTTGGCATCTAGTACGTTGAACAGTCTGCCGGTGAGACCGTCGCCTCTGTCCTTGGCTAACCAGCACTTACACTGGAAGATGTACTTGATGCCTTTGGTCGGCACAGCAACCGACAGCTCGTCCACCAACCAGCAGCTCTCTGGGGTTGCCCCATTATGACCCAGCTGGAGGGGGGAGAGAAAGAGCAAGAGGGAGAGAAAGAGATAAATATAGGAAGCGAGGAAGAGAGCGAGGTAGAGGCAACCACAAAAGCTGGTAACCTATTAAAATCAAATATCCAAATATCAGCTTTATTCTTAGCTTAATCCTAACCCTACATGGGTAATGAACAGCTTCCATTCTAGCATGACAAGCCTAGTGAGTAGCGTCCTCATCCTTACCTCCACCCTCTTGATCTCTCCCACGTCAGTTCCGTAACACTGGAAGTTCTCCATGGTCCCTGCGGCGAAGCTCTTCTTCCCCTCAGGCAGGTCCAGCCACAGACGCTCCGTCTCAATGTCATTGGGTCCCATAACGATGACATAAACCCTGGCTGTGGTGCTGGCGTCAGGGTCCATAGCAGTAGACACAGTGAAGTGGTAGGGGATGACTGGCCAGCAGGAAGGAAAGAGAACACCCACACAGTGTTTACATGCTCCCAGAGTTTAATGAAGCAACGTTGCAAACAATGTGCTCGCTTACCTGGACCTTCCTCTACGACCGCCTTTTTCTTCTTCTTCTTGTTTGCATTCCTGTCCAGCCCTGTCTTGGCCTGGGTGCTCTTCTTGTTTGGATCAACGTTCCTCTCACCCTCATAATCCTGGGAAGTGCCAAAACAATCCACTAAAGAACATCACAATGATGCCAACAGTTCTGATGAGACTAGAACAATGCCAGAAGCTCTGGATATTGCTTTGTGGGGGCTTTACATTCCGCCTGGGAAAAAATCTGTAATATAAACCCTATTACTGTTACCTTGATGTAGAAGGTTCTCTCGATGCGCTTGTCCTCCTTCTTCTTGGAAAGCCAACGCTCACACAGGAACATATATACCTCCTCTGTTTCCATGTCCATCACCTCTACCTGGTCCAGGTACCAGTCTGTCCCCATAAATTCGGAGTTGTCGTGGCGAATACGGATCTTAAACACCTGGCCAAGATCCACCGCCTCGATGGAGAACTTATCCACCTGGGAGAGAGAAGAAGAAAGGACCCCATGCAGTGAAGTCAAATTAACCGGTATGCTCTTAGGGACTACGATGGACTGAGAGAGGCTTGAGGGAATCAGGGACCAGTCCTCCATTACATTAATTAGTTACCCCTAATAGACAGTGTTAGTATCCCATGGAACTACATGGTAAACTACACTGAACAAAAATATAAACGGAACATGCAACAATTTCTAAGATTTTACTGAGTTACAGTCGACATAATGAAATCAATCAATTTAAATACATGAATTACGCCCTAATCTATGGATTTCAAACGACTGGAAATAAAGATATGCATTTGTTGGTTACAGATAACTTCAAAAAAAGGTAGGGGCGTGGATCAGGAAACCAGTCAGTATCTGGTGAGACCATCATTTGCTTTATGCATCTCCTTCGCATAGAGTTGATCAGGCTGTTGATAGTGGGCTTCGGAATGTTGTCCCCCTCCTCTTGAATGGCTGAGCGAAGTTGCTGGATATTGTTGGGAACTGGAACACACTGTCGTACACGTCGATCCAGAGCATCCCAAACATGCTCAACGTGCGAAATGTCTGGTGAGTATGCAGGCCATGGAAGAACTGGGACATTTTCAGCTTCCAGGAATTCTGTACATGCTGTTTGACATCTACCTGGTACAGTTGAAACCGGGATTCATCCGTGAAGAGCATACTTCTCTAGCGTGCCAGTGGCCATCAAAGGTGACCATTTGCCCACTGAAATCGGTTATGATGCTGAACTGCAGTCAGGTCAAGCCTCTGGTGAGCCCAACAAGGAGAGATGAGCTTCCCTGAGACGGTTTCTGACAGTTTGTGCAGAAATTCTTTGGTTGTGCAAACCCCCAGTTTCATCAGCTGTCCGGGTGACTGGTCTCAGACGATAATGCAGGTGAAGAAGCCGGATGTGGAGGTCCTGGACTGACTGACGTGGTTACACGTGGTCTGCGGTTGTGAGGCCAGTTGGACGTACTGCCAAATTCTCTAAAATGACATTGGAGGCGGCTTATGGTAGAGAAATGAACATTCAATTATCTGGCAACAGCTCTGGTGGATGTTCCTGCAGTCACCATGCCAATTGCACACTCCCCCAAAACTTGACACATCTGTTGCGTGACAAAACTGCACATTTCTGAGTGGCCTTTTATTGTCGCCAGCACAAGGTGCAAAGTGATCATGCTGTTTAATCAGCTCTTTGATTTTTATTTATTTTATTTTTATTTATTTGACCTTTATTTAACTAGGCAAGTCAGTTAAGAACAAATTCTTATTTGCAATGACAGCCTAGGAACAGTGGGTTAACTGCCTGTTCAGGGGCAGAACGACAGATTTGGACCTTGTCAGCTCGGGGGTTTGAACTTGCAACCTTCCGGTTACTAGTCCAACACTCTAACCACTAGGCTACCCTGCCGCCCCACCTGTCAGGTGGATGGATTATCTTGGCCAAGGAGAAATGCTCACTAACAGGGATGTAAACAAATTTGTGCACAACATTTGAGATAAATAAGCTTTTTGTGCATTTGGAAAACTTCTGGGATCTTTTATTTCTCATGAAACATGGGTCCAACACTTTACATGTTGCGTTTATATTTTTGTTCAGTATATATGGTATCTTTGCAACTTAATGTAAAGTGTTACCAAATAATAACACACATACCGCCCCTCTTTCAAACTTGTTGCTGTTGCTCTCAGACTTGCTGAGTTTGCGTTCCCCCGTGTCTCCCAGGTCTCCGTAGATGGTGAGAAACACTTTGGCGTCGGTCCCTCCTCCGTACATGTCACCCGTTCTCACAGACACCTTATAGGTGTGAGCTGGAGAAGATTAAAGGCAGTCATTAATGTCAATTCAATGTAACAGAACAGGAGGGAGGATATCTCTCATATGACCATGTATAGGAAGCTAGGGACCTACTTTCAAGGGCATCCTCCACCTCCATCTCTGTGTGTTTCAGTTTTCCTTCCTTCAACAGTTTCTCTGTTATAATATCAGAGGGAACGAGCTCTCTCACCGTCTCCCCATCGTCCTCTGACTTGGCCAACCAGCGCTCACACGGTAAGATGGTCGTCTCCGAACCCTGAGGGGGCAGCCATGTTGGAAGGGTTTTTGATTAGTTTAATGAATTATACTTTGATTATCTGATTCGACTGAACTGATTAACACAATGGGGTAAAGATTACTGTAGGGGATGCTATTGCTCAAACCCCACTCTTCTGTCATCTCAGAGATGAGAAGCAGAGAGAGTGAACAGGGTGAAGGGGACAACGTTTTTTAAATAAGAAACAGCCCATTCATGAGTGAATGAGGACAGGGGAGAAGGAATGAGACGCAGTTCTTCAGTACCTTTCCCTTCCTGAGTAGGCGTCTGATCTCCACTCTGTCAAGGTGCCAGCCAGGGTTGGTGCCGCTGTTGTCGTGGCCAATACGGATCTTCTCAATGACATCACCCACATCCTCCAACTACAGGCAAATACAGTACCAGTCAAAAGTTTGGACACACCTACTCATTCAAGGGTTTTTCTTTATTTTCACTATTTTCAACATTGTAGAATAATAGTGAAGACATCAAAACTATGAAATAACACATATGTCGTAACCAAAATAGTGTTAAACAAATCAAAAGATATTTCATATCAAAGTAGACACCCTTTGCCTTGACGACAACTTTGCACACGATTGGCATTATCTCAACCAGCTTCATGAGGTAGTCACCTGGAATGCATTTAAATTAACAGGTGTCCCTTGTTAAAAGTTCATGTGGAATTCATTTCCTTCTTAATGCGTTTAAGTCAATCAGTGTTGTTTTGAAAAGGTAGGGGTGGTATACAGAAGATTACCCTATTTGGTAAAAGACCAAGTCCATATTATGGCAAGAACAGCTCAAATAAGCAAAGAGAAACAACAGTCCATCATTACTTTAAGACTTTAAGGCCAGTCAATGTGGAAAATGTCAAGAACTTTGAAAGTTTCTTCAAGTCCAGCCGCAAAAAACATCAAGCGCTAACTGGCTCTCATGAGGACCGCCACTGGAAGAGCCAGAGTTACCTCTGCTGCAGAGGATAAGTTCATTAGAGTTACCAGCCTCAGAAATTGCATCCCAAATAAATAATTCACAGAGTTCAAGTAACAGACATCTCAACATCAACTGTTCAGAGAAAACTAAGTGAATCAGGCCTTCATAGTTGAACTGCTGCAAAGATACCACTACTAAAGGACACCAATAACAATAAGATACTTTCTTGGGCCAAGAAACACGAGCAATGGATGTTAGACCTGGTGGAAATATGTCCTTTGGGCTGATGAGTCCAAATGTGAGATTTTTGGTTCCAACCGTAGTGTCTTTGTGAGAGGCAGAGTAGGGTGAACGGATGATCTCCGCATGTGTGGTTCCCACCGTGAAGCATGGAGAAGGATGTGTGATGATGTAGGGGTGCTTTGCTGATGACACTGTCTGTGATTTATTTAGAATTGAAGGCACACTTAACCAGCATGGCTACCGCAGCATTCTGCAGTAATACGCCATCACATCTGGTTTGCGATCAATGGGACTATCAGGCTGTGTAAGGGCTATTTGACCAAGAAGGAGAGTGATGGAGTGCTGCATCAGATGACCTGGCCTTCAAAATCACCCGACCTCAACCCAATTGAGATGGTTTGGAATGAGTTGGACTGCAGAGTGAAGGAAAAGCAGCCAACAAGTGCTCAGCTCCTTCAAGACTGTTGAAAAAGCATTCCAGGTGAAGCTGGTTGAGAGAATGCCAAGCGCGCGCAAAGCTGTCATCACAGAAAAGGGTGGCTACTTTGAAGAATCTAAATGGTTACTACATGATTCCATATGTGTTATTTCATAGTTCTGATGTCTTCACTATTATTCTACAATGTAGAAAATAGTAAAAATAAAGAAAAACCCTTGAATGAGTAGGTGTATCCAAACTTTTGACTGGTACTGGATATCATACAGCACATTAGATTAAATGCCATCCACTTTTACATTTCATTCTGTAGTCTTGGCATATACTGTATGTAAACACTTATCTTCTCAAATGTAAAAGTATACAATTTGTATGGTTTAAGACAGGAACAGTCATACACACCTCCACGATAAACATATCCTCAGCTCCTCTCTCGAAGAACAGCCTTCTCTCTCGCTTGTTGACACACAGGTGTTTCTGCTGGGTGCAGAGGCCCTTCCAGCCGTAAAGAACTATAAACACATCTGCATCTGTCCCAGCACCAAACACATCACTTGTGTACATCTTGATCTCATAGGGGACAACTGAAAAGCGAAATGAGATGGTTTGATGTCACTATGACAGATCAGTAGTCACCGACCCCAGTCCTAAAGTGTCACAGCTACAGAGCATAGGGCTTATTCATCTCCTCCTGGTGAACAGTAGATTAGTTGAATACTGTAGGTTAGTTCGTTCTTGGCACTGGAACAACAGGCTGCACGCCCAAGCAAACAGTTCTTGACAGCAAAGTACATTGTAAAGATCCTTGGAAAGTGTTGTAAAAACATAGTATCATACTCCATACCTGTTTAAATGTTAAAGAGCATGACTTACATGGCATGTAGAGTTCAGTCTGGAGCTCGTTGGGGTACAGGTCTCTCACTATGGCCCCATCATCC
The DNA here is from genome assembly GCF_002021735.2 of Oncorhynchus kisutch. NCBI lineage: Eukaryota > Metazoa > Chordata > Actinopteri > Salmoniformes > Salmonidae > Oncorhynchus > Oncorhynchus kisutch. The sequence goes on from NC_034176.2 coordinate 40,545,899, forward strand.
TCTCCATTATCTAGCCAACGGCCACATGGGAAACGGAGTCTCTGGCCCTGAGAGGGGGCGTCGATCTCCACCCAGTCCAGAAACCAACCAGGAGAGCCACCTTGGCACCAGACACAGACACAGTGGTCATGAGGTCAGGGGTTTCATAGAATGGGGATGTTTGTATTCTTTTCAACTTTGTTAATTGGTGGATATGAGTGGAAGGATGAACCCGTGATCTCACCTGAGTTGTCATGGCCGATGCGTAGCTTTTCCAGCTCTCCCAGGTCCACAGCCTCCACAGTGAATTCATCCACCATGCCCTGCTCAAACTTGTTCTTATGGGTCTTACACGCCTTCAGGTTGATTATCCCTGGAATAGACAGTCATGAGTTTAGGGAAAGGAATATTAGTAGTTCACAAACATGTTTACATTTTGAAATATGAATTTAAATAAGCTATAACCCCCCCCCCCTTCCCCCCCAAAAATGAAGATTAAAAATAATAATAATAACACTGGCCCACATTATAATGCCACTATAATGGAGCTTGTACTGTATTTCATAGCACCTGTATCATCTTTTTCTCCATAAATGATAGCAAAAACATTGGCATCCGTTCCAGCATGTTTCTTCTCTCCTGTCTTTATTTTCAGGGCTAGAGTTGTAGACATAGCTGTAAGAAAACAAGCAAACATAACAAGAGAGCGATCTGTTATTGACTGTTCATAATACTGTTATTAAAGTTATTATAGACACTAATAATATGAATCATCAAAACAACTTTCAAGTTAACCACTGAGGAGTTGTCAACAGCAAAAACACCCACACTGGCCGAGGCTCTTACCTTTCTGCTCAAGACCCAGGGTAGCTGCACCTGTCCCCTCCTCATCATCGTCCCTCTTCATGAAGGCCTCATCCACGGGCACCAGCTCCCTGGCGATCTGTCCATCATCCTCATCCACCGCCAGCCAACGGTTACATGGGAAGTAGTACCTGTGTCAAGACAGATACTTAACATTACTTGTGTAACTCCAGTTCTATGATAATAGAGTGAGGTGTCTCTTATGGGAATTCGCTTCATAGCAACATCTCTCACAGACAGAGGTCGATTGGCCAATGAGGGGAGCCCCTCTCTGATTATAAGTGGCCACGCGCCTGCCCTCTGGTCATTCTCACTCTCTTCCTTGTTGATTGGCCAATGAGGGGAGCCCCTCTCTGATTATAAGTGGCCACGCGCCCGCCCTCTGGTCATTCTCACTCTCTTCCTTGTTAAGATCACTACACTCTCTAAGCTCTCCTCAGCACGACTTGATCCCTGTCTTGCTGTTTAACTTTTTGACTCTGCTTGGTTGTAGCTAGCATCACATGGCTAGCTACTGAGACTTGTTAAAAGCACGCCACAAGGCTTAGCTAACCCGGATAGCTAATCACCACTAGCTCTTCCTATCTGCTCAGACAGTATAATTTTCAGCTTTCTCTCTGGTTAAGTTCAACCTACGTTTACTCTTAGCCTTGACTAGAACGACCGACCACGCTTCACAGCTGGACGGTCAAGACAGGCTCTTCGTTCGCCAAAGGACTATGTTGCACAACACTTTTCTTTGGCTAACATTGTGCTAACTAGCTAGGCTATTAACCACGAGGCGTACGCTAGCTAGCTTATGATTTGCCCGAGTACACAACCTTTGTGTTCTTCTCGTGGCAAGGAACCCGCAACCGCTTCACAGGGTGAACCGAGCAGGGCTCCTGCCCCAGCACCCACACACCTGTGTCCATGTGGGGACATGATAGTAGCCAAGGATACACACTCCTCGCGTATCGACTGCTTGGGGATGAACCTGAGTCCTGCGTGCATTGTAGGGAGTGGCCGAGAACCGGCCTCAAATGGAGACTACACAGAGCAGGCCCTCCACGAGACCCCTCACAGCAAGGGGGCGGCCCCACAACCCCAATTCCATCACTTCTGGGCAGAGATAATGGATGGTTTCCCCGCAGACCTTCAGCTGCTGTTTGACGACCTAGCAGCTCGTTTAAGATGAGAAAAATGGCTACAGCATTAGCCGTCTCTTCCCCGACAAGGAAGAAGGGGACGAGGAAGCCCTAGGCTCAAGGCTCTCCAACGCCCTGAGCAGAGCATCTTCGCCAGATAAGAAAAACAGGCGTATCGATGTCTACAGGCGGGAAGTGGCCAAGCTCAATATTGTAGTGCCTGTGCCTATGGGGGCAGCGACGCTAAAAGGGACTGTTTTGATGGGAAGAGACGAAGGTTACGTATGTAACCACGGTTATGTGAGCTATATGGATCACTCCAATATATTGGTATCATTCCGCAGCGGAGGGATACATCCAAGGTGAGGATTTACAGATTTACTCCCGTGAAGACCTGTGTCACGGCTGGGGTCCGCCCCTATATGTAGACCCCATGGCCGCGACACACGTTCTCAACATCATTTTTGAGGCGCCTCAGAGGATTTGAGTGATCCATATAGCTCACATAACCATGGTTACATACGTAACCTTTGTTATGTTTCACTATATTGGATGACTCCGATATATTGTTATATCTGTACCAGACTTAATCGGTGGTAGAGGGACCTGGCCACCCAGCGCGGGACCGAGACGCAGGGGCCGTCAATGTGGAAAGGGGATCCCGGCACAGTCCCCGGAAGGGGAGGCGACGCCCAGTACCGCTGAGCCAACCGCTGAGGGCGGTGCCACATTTACCTGAAAGTACCTAGCAAAGGTGCAAGAGGAAGCCCTGCTGGCCGCAGCACAGAAGTCAGTGAGGGGCACTCCTTTCAGTAGAGCCCAGGACCCAGCCACACCTCGTGTTGAATGTGCCACAACAGATCCCAGCACTGGCCTGCCAGCCAAGCAGTATGCTGTCGTAATTGTGTCCACAATCCAGTGAGAGAGCCTCTACTTTGATAGCCCAGCCCACAGCGCTCGCTCACCATAGTAGACAAAGACCTGGCCTGTTGTTCTCACTGACCGTGTCCGCTCCGCATAGGCAGCCAATGCCCACACAGGGCACAGCATGCCGGAGGAAGGCCCAGACTCCCTCGCCACTGCCGGGGGGTCGTAAGCAGACAGGATAAAAGGGATGTTCACATGCCTGTCTGACAGAACCTTTGGAAAGAATGAAGGGTTGGGTGGAGAGATATACTCCTCCCACCTTCTTCATGGAAGTAATCGCTACCAAGAAAGCCACCTTCATAGAGAGGTGTTTCAGGGAGCGAACCCCCTTCATAAACCTGGAGGTCAAGGGATGGCACCCCAATAAGCCTGTCCATCCATCCCACATGGCAGGCAGGTATAGCGGCCAAATACCCTTCAGTGTAGAGGCTGTCAAGCCCTCATCCAAGCGAGACAGCAGGTATTGGAGGACATACTGCACCCTGCAGGACTCGGGCACAACCTCAATACCAGTGCACCAAGAGCAGAACAACCGCCAGCGCAACTGGTATGCCGCGGTTGTAGCCTGTACCCTCGGCATGGTGTTCATTACGCCCTCCTGTAGTCCTAACATGGACCATTGGTGCCGTTCAGCGGCCAATCCCACAGACTGAGGCGGTGCGGTCTCGGATGCCACAGAGTTCCCCCATACAGAAACAGCAAGTCGGGTCTCAGGGACAGTTGCCAAGGTGTCACAGACAACAGGGACAGAAGAAGGCTAAACCAGGGTTGTCTGGGCAAGTATGGAGCCACCAGCAGCAAACGATGCTCAGCCATCCTGGTCCTGTCCAGCACAGCCTGGATCAGGGGAAAAGGGGGAATGCCTAAAGCTCCAGCCCTGGCCAATCGTGAGCCAGAACATCCAAGCTCAGAGGCCCTGGTGGCTCCAACATGGAGTGTGCATTGTCCAGGGAGGCAAACAGGTCCTCCTGCGCCCTCCCAATCTTGTCCCACAGGTGCTGCACCACCTGGGGATGTAGGCCCCAGCCCCAAGGTGGCGGGCCCTCCCTCAAGAGCATATCTGCTGACACATTCAGGATGCCAGGTACGTGCGAGACACTAGATGTCCCTGAGCCCAGAGAAGAAGCTCCCGTGCCATAAGTCCACCCTGATGGTTGATGTAAGCCACCACTGTGGTGTTGTCCGATCCCACCAGGACATGTCTTCCCTTCAGATGATGTGCCTGCCGCTCCAAGGGGGTAGCCAACAGCCGCTGGCCGACCTGCCCTTGGTCACACCCCCCCAGCCAATCTGGGAGACGTGTGTGCTGACCAGCTCCCGGCGGCACATCCTCTACATCTCCACCCCACCTGAGAGAAAGGAGCGACAGAGCACAAATCAGCCAATCGTCCAGGTAATTGAGGATCATCAAATCCTCGGGACGTGAGAGGTGCCAGGACAGCGTCCATGCATTTTGTGAAAGTACGAGGTGCCAAGGAGAGGCCGAAGGGAAGAACCATGAATTCATAAGCCGCCCCTTTGAAAGTGAATCGGAGGTACTCCCAATGAGCTGGGTGAACAGGAACATGGAAGTACGCAACCCTCAGGTGCAGCGTCACAAACCACCGGTCCCTGGACACGGCCTGCAACACGTGGGCTGGGGACAGCATGTAGAACCTCAGTACCTTCAAGTACCCATCGAGGTTGCGGATGTCCAGAATCGCTTGCAACCCTTTGTCTCTTTTTGGGAACGCAAAATAATTGGAGTAGAGCCCACCTAGCCGTTCTGATGTCTCGATCATGCGGATGGCACCCTTGTCCAGGAGTGAGGAGATCTCCAGCCGCAGGGTTTTCTTCAGGGGGTAGGCCACCGTGGTGACACAAAGGCCCCTGAAAGACGGGAGCCGGCACCGGAATTGGAGTCGGTACCCCTTGGGCATTGTGGACAACACCCAAGGGGACTCCACACCCTCCTCCCACTTTGCCCTTTGAGACCGGGCGAAGCAGCCGAGGCCAGGGAAGGGTGTGTCAGGGTTCCTGCCGGGGACCGCCTCTCCTCTGGCGCCCCGATGCCGTCTGGGCAGGTAGGAAGAGCTAATGGTGGTTAGCTTGACTTGCGGCGTAAGCTAGCTTCAGTAGCTAGCCGTGTGACACTAGCTACAACCAGAGACTAATTCTACACAAAGCAAAAACTTTCCTTCAGGTCATTACTCAACACAAAGACTAGAGCTGACGTCCTACATTCAGTAGCGTTTACCTTTACGGCTCACCTGAAAACATTAAGCAGGAAGACAGGGATCAAGTGGCGCTCAGGAGAGCATAGAGAGCGTAGTGATCTTCGCAAGTAAGAGAGTGAGAATGACCAGAGGGCGGGCACGTGGCCACTTATGAGGAGGGGCTCATTGTCCACTTGACCTGTCTGTGACAGACGTTGTGTGATTGGATTCTTCTGTATTGAATTAGCTATCGAGCAAATTCCCATAGTGGGACACCAAACTATTATTTGGAAGAGAACCATATTCAGTCACACACTTTGTTGTTGCACACAGATACACTTTATGTTCAACCATGAGAGTGAGTATTCTGTCATATCTAGGATAGTGATAAGATCATTTATGAGTGTAGCTACAATATGGAATGAACGAGAGGAAGTGACTCCTGTCTGGGTGAATCTCAATAGTTTAAAGTATCCTCCTCTCCTCAGACTATTAGGATGCACCCAAAAGTGACTTACGTGGTGTCATCCTTGGTGTCCACTATCTCCACGCGATCCAGGTACCAAGAGGAGTAAGACGCTGCGTTGTCCTGACGAATGCGTAGCTTCCGCAGGGGGCCCAGCTCAATGGCTGTTATGGTGAACACATCCTCCTGTATGACAACAGCAACATTGACAGAGAGACTTTTGGGGATTCTTTACTCTTGCAACTGATTTTTTTTGCTACCTAGAACCATAAAGGGTTCTTCAGCTGTCCTTGTACTGTTTTAGTAAGAAGGGGTTTGTAACATGTATACACCAGATGATTAGAGGTGCCAAAACAGCAGTCTTGAATAAAAGTCTGTCATCTTCCATAGAAAGAGTCTCAAAGCGGTCTCATATTTCCCACATAGCACACTATCTACTCATTTGGTAAATAAGGTCTTATAAAAGTGTGTCACTGATTCATGACAAGAGGTCCCTCTCTAGGCTGATGCAATAAATAAAACATTGTTTGTGGACGTGTACTTCTCCTTGCTCCAAAGAGCCAAAACTTAAGCTCAATAATTCACTGGTTCACATTTAGTGATTAGTAAACATATACCTACGCTACTTTGAATAAGAGGATGCACGCTATCAGGTTTGTCAATGTAGCGACAGACAGGGTGACAGGTTCAGTGACTTTGGCGACTACTTCCAGCTCCTCTTAGTCACAGATGGCCTAATGGACCTAATGTAATCCTAGAGAAACACTCAGAGCAACAGTCTGCATGGAAGCTCATATTGCTGAATGAGGGTCTGATTATTGATTTCCCAAGGGATATGTAAAGCTAATGAGGGCATTGTGGGCATTCCATGTACAAGAGCACTTGCCTGGGTGACAGTTTATTAAAGCAACATTGTAGCATTGCAGAATGGACACAAAGTCAAGTACCCAAGCTACAAGAATACCTGGAATCATGCAGAACTAGGCCAAAGTCCGGTCTCCCCATACCAGCTACAGTATATACTTTGTAGACCAGTGTTTTCCAAGTAAAGCACCGCTTAACTTCAATGGACACATTGTTTTCCTGTAAGACCCATTGTTTTCCTGTAAGACCAATTGGTTTCCTGTAAGTGTTAATTTTCTCCCCATGTAGTGTGACTCCTCTCTCACCTGCCCTGACTCAAATTTATTGAGGTTGCCTGACTTCCTGAGGAGGCGCTCCCCTGTGTCCCCGTTCTCCCCATAAATATTGATGTAGACATTGGCGTCAGTCCCAGCCCCCAGCATGTCCCCGGTGAAGACGCACACTTCATAGGTGTTCTCTGTCAGACAATACACAGGATAGGTAAGTCAGACTTAGTTTGATACATAAGTTGTGACTGTATTATTTGTCTACTTGCTGCAAAACAACAAAAAAATTATCCTCTTCTCTCCTCTCCCCTCTCCAGTACCTTCCAGCTGGTCTGTATCCTCAGGAAGCAGTTCCACCACCAGCTCCCCGTCCTCCTCCCCCCGGCTCAGCCAGCGGGAGCAGGGGAACACATATGTCTGCACTATCTCCTGCATCACTTCCTCTGTCTCCTCCTCTGCCTCCTGAGAATAGAATAGAGCGTTATTGAGAAAGTCTGATATTACAAAGTACAGGAAACTGAAAAAATATTTGATTTACCTTCTTTTTCTTCTTCTTCTTCTTGTCATCCTTTTTCTTCGCCTTGGTCACCATGCCCATGATTAGGTGTTTGACGTATACCTTCTCTAGGAACCAGCCGGAGCCGATCCCCGCCTCATCATGGCCGATTCGCACCTTGAAGATCTTTCCTACGTTGCTGGCTTCTATCTACAGTACAGTTGTCAGGACAGAAGCCAGACTTTGTTACACTGTGGCCTCTCAGAATGTAACTTCTCGGTATCCACCCTCCACCAATATGGCTAGACCTTTATAGCAAAAAAAACCTTGCCATGTAACTGCAGGTTTGCTTATCCCGCACACTCTCAGAAAAAAAGGTTAAGAGTTGTTCTTAAGGCGAGGGGGCACTATTTTCATTTTTTGAAAAATAACTTTCCCAAAGTAAACGGGCTATTTCTCAGGACCAGATGCTAGAATATGCATATAATTGACAGCTTAGGATAGAAAACACTCTAAAGTTTCCAATACTGTAAAAATATTGTCTGTGAGTATAACAGAACTGTTGTTGCAGGCGAAAGCCAAATCAGAGTGATTTGTGCATGTTCATTAATTGTTTATGGTTCATTGATCAAGCATGGGAAACAGTGTTTAGACCCTTTTCAATGAAGATCTGTGAAGTTATTTGGATTTTTATGAATTATCTTTGAAAGACAGGGTCCTGAAAAAGGAACTGTAAGGTATCTGAAGTATGAACTGGGGTTCAATTATGGACATAAACATTCCTTTTTCAGGACCCTGTCTTTCAAAGATAATTCATAAAAATTATCGTGTCGTTAAGACACTAAGACACTAACAGACGTTAGGCAATTAGGGTCACAGTTATGAAAACTTAGGACACCAAAGAGGCCTTTCTACTGACTCTGAAAAACACCAAAAGAAAGATGCCCAGGTTCCCTTCTCATCTGCGTGAACGTGCCTTAGGCATGCTGCAAGGAGGCATGAGGATTGCAGATGTGGCCAGGGCAATAAATTGCAATGTCCGTACTGTGAGACGCCTAGTTTTCTGTTTTGTGTTGCTGCACCTGATAGAACTGGTTGTTTTTGCTCTTTGTTATTTTGTTCAGATTTGAATAAACATCATGAAAACGTACCACGCTGCGCTTTGGTCCACTCCCTCTACTTCAGACGAGCGTTACAGAACTACCCACCACCAAAGGACCAAGCAGCGTGGTAAGGAGGACTGGACATGGGAGGACATCCTGGATGGCAAAGGATCCTACACATGGGAGGAAATCCTGGCCGGAAAAGATCGCCTGCCATGGGAACAGGTCGAAGCAGCAAGGAAGGTGGAGGCAGCTAGTAAAAGTGCCAAGGATTACACGGGGACAAGGCTGGCACTAAAGACCGGGAGGCCACTCCAAAACATTTTTGGGGGGTGGCACACGGGGAGATTGGCTGAGCAAGGTTGTAGACCTGAGCCAACTCCCCATGCTTACCGGAGGGAGCGTCGTACTGGTCAGGCACCGTGTTATACTGTGGAGCGCACGGTGTATCCAGTACGCGTTCTTAGCCCGGTGCCCTACATCCCAGCTCCCCGCATCTGCCAGGCTCGGGTAAGCATCCAGCCAGGACGGATTGTGCCAGCCCTGCTCTCCAGACCTCCAGTACATCTCTACAGCCCAGGATATCCTGTGCCTGCGCCCTGCACGTGCCGGGCCAAAGTCACCATCCAGCCAGGACGGGTAGCGCAGGCTCTTAGCTCGAGACCTCCAGTGCGCCTCCACAGCCCAGTGTATCCGGTGCCTCTGCCAAGGACAGGGCCTCCTGTATGTCTCTCAAGCCTGGTGAGTCCTGTGCCTGCGCCCAGAACTAATCCTCTTGTAAGTCTCCCTAGCCTCCCTCCAGTGATGATCCATGGCAAGAAGCCTTCAGTGATGATCCATGGTATGAAGCCTCCGTGATGATCCATGGCACGAAGCCTCCAGTGAGGAGTCATGGCACGAAGCCTCCAGTGAGGAGTCATGGCACGAAGCCTCCAGTGAGGAGTCATGGCACGAAGCCTCCAGCGAGGAGTCATGGCACGGAGCCTTCAGCGAGGAGTCATGGCACAGAGCCTCCAGCAATGACGGTCTCCAGTCCGGAGCCTCCAGAAACGACGGTGCCCAGTTAAGGGCCCCCAGCAACGAGGGTGCCCAGTCCGGGGTCGGTGGCAAGGGTCCCTGCACCAGAGGCGCCACCAAAGTGGGGGGAGCTAGAGGCGGAGGGGGTCTACATCCCGCACCAGAGCCGCTGCCATAAAGGAGGCCCACCCAGATCAAGTCTATGTTCCACAAAAGCCATCCTCAATGGTACGCAGCCAGACAGTCCATCTGTCTAGACCCAAAGGGTAAGTCTCTAAAGAGTGAGGTTTTGCGGCCGGAGTCCGCACCTTTGGGGGGGGGGGGGGGGGGGGTGTACTGTCACGCCCTTATTCTCTATTTTGGTTAGGCCCGGGTGTGACTAGGGTGGGCATTCTAGTTTCTTTATTTCTATGTTTTCTATCTTGTGTTCGGCCAGGTGTGGTTCTCAATCAGAGGCAGCTGTCTATCGTTGTCTCTGATTGAGAATCATACTTGGGCAGCTTTTTCCCACCTGTGTTGCGGGTAGTTTTCTGTTTTGTGTTGCTGCACCTGACAGAACTGGTCGTTGTCGTTTTTGCTCTGTTATTTTGTTCTAGTGTTCAGATTTTAATAAACATCATGAACACGTACCGCGCTTTGGTCCACTCCCTCTTTTTCAGACGAGCGTTACATCAATACCATCAAGAGGTGAAGGTACACAAAATAAGTTTGTACCCTGGGAAACAGTAATGTACCTTCACAGTACGTTGGGTGTGTGATGATTGTAGCTTTTATATTCAATTTAGGGCACATGTACCCTAAAATGTACCGAACAGTACCATGTGAGATCATACTAGTAATGGGGGAAAAAATCTAAACGGCTACATATCAGGATATTATTTGACGATATATCAGATCGTTTTGACAATATCACAATATAATTTCTGCGCTAGTTGGCTGTACCTGCACCAAAACTCCAAGATTTTTCCTACATAGCTGTTCTCCATCTTTTTAAATAGAGAACCAATTTGTTTTCAGCGCTTTTATTTCCATGACTGATCAAAACTAGTTTTCTCATGGCTTTCTCTTATCCCTCTGCAGCAGACATACGGTGAGCAATATGTTTGGACCATGAAATCGCAATAAAAATCACAGTATTGAATCGCAAATACATATTGTATCATGATAATATTGTATCGTGAGGTCCCTGGCAATTCCCAGCCCTAGATCATATGTGTACCTCTGAAGGTACAATGTATGTATTTTTACCTTTTGTATCCCAGGGAACAATACCGTACCCTTTTTTCTAAGAGTGTACCCTGATCCCTGTTAGACTATAATATTTAATACTATCCCCGGTGAAGACATACACTTCATTGGTGTTATTCATATTTTCAAACCATTTACTTACCCGTTTCTAATATTACTGTGTCTATAACGATATTGTATGCTATTGAAAAATGTCAGTTTGTCTCAAATAGATTCCTCAGAAAAAAAGTATTGACATGAAATATGACAATAATGACCTTGAATATCTCAGTAGTTGCTCTCTCATAGTTGTTGGACCTGCTGGCCAGATTGACGACCTCTGTCTTGCCCTTACCACCGTAGATCTGGATGAAAACGTTAGCGTTGGTTCCAGCAAAGCTCACATCACCTGTCACCACTGTTATCTCATAGTTTATCACTGCAAAACAAGATTAAACAAAATAATGATATTACAGAAGAACACAACTTATATATATATATCCAAAGATTTTGATTGAGGCGCATAGAGGCACAAATATATATATATATATTGGGCCTCTATGCGCCCCAATCAAAATCTTTGGATTCAAGTTAGTTCAATTTTCCATATCTGTGTGGATAGCCTGAGAGATTGATTGGATTCCCTGTACAGTATATAAAAACATTAAGCAGGAAACATCCATAGGTGTGTGTCTGTTTATAATTAATTGGGTGTGTATGAGGGTGTATTGTAATAGGTGTGTTTACATTGTTTAATGTCCAGGATCTCGCTAGGGTAGATCACCACCTCAGTCTTGCCGTCTGCCTCGTCCTTACAGAGCCAGCGGTGGCTGGGGAACATGTACTGACTCCCACTGGCCGGCACCATGATCTGGACACTGTCCAGGAACCAACCAGCATTCATCCCCTCGTTGTTGTGGCCAATCATCAGACGGCTGATCTGGTGTACAACAAAAAAAACATTTCTTTTTCTACTCATATTCACCAAATATTCTATTTTGTATGCATCTCAGGTTAACATCAATACATGATTTTAATGACTTAATGACAGATCTGACGTCTGACTTATGTGCATGTATCTTAAGGATTCAGCCTTGTATGAATAAGGTATACAATGCTTGTGTATATACATCTTTCATTTTTGAGAGATTACACTTTGGCAGAAATAAAGGCATCGCCTCTAGGCTTGGTTGGGAGACATACCGTTTATCGAGGGTATGGTTTTCAACACCTTAAAAATAAATGTTACCTAAATAAATAATATTCTTCTCAGGATTCCAGCTATGCATTTGGTTTGCTAACTTGCTAGCTAAGTGGCTAGATGTCAAGATCAAGCTTCTTGGTTACAGCAGAGCTATTCAATCCCCTCCTGAATCAAGATCCCCGTTTCCTTCAATATTTGTTTTTGGGAGGGGGGGGGGGGGGGGGGGTAGCGCCCCTTGTGTGCACATTCGTTAATACCGTATACACCAGTATGGTACAGAAACAGTATATCTGGATACCGTCCACTTCTAGTAGCCTCTAACACTAAAACCAAGAATTATACTGTTACTGTTACTGTACCTGTCCAATGTCAAACGTCTCCACAGTGAACACATCCACCCGGCCCACCTCAAAGTAGTTGCGCAGGTTGTTGTCAGAGACCACCAGCATCATCTTACTGGTGTCTCCCTTCTCCCCATACAGCTTCGCAAAAACGGTGGAGTTCGAGCTGCCTCCACTGACGCTGCCTGTCTTCACCGACACATGATAGCTAACATCTGAAAGGCAGAACTACAAGTTGTAGTTCAGGTGTGTTTATTCACTCACGTGGCGGTGAAACAAATGTAGTAAATACAGTAATGTGGTCTCCGTACAACAACTTCAACAAACTTCTCAGTGAGTTGACAGCTCTCGTGTGGCTCAGCTAGTAGAGCATGGCGCTTGCAAAAACAGCGTTGTGGGTTAAATTCCCACAGGGGAAAAAAGACAAAAGTGTATGCACTCACCATTGTAAGTCGCTTTGGATAAAAGTGCCTGTCATTTAGACAAAAATATGAATATATTTTCCCACAAACACTTACTGTAAAGACGCTGGCCGTCTGAAAATGGCACCAACTCCCGAACAATCTGTCCGTCATCCTCATTCCGATCTAGCCACCTGAGATGGTAAAGGAAAACATGGCCGTCTTAACTCTTACCCAAATTACCTGCTGTTATCGCAACCTGACCCTATTCTCTGATCACCTGGCACCTATTCAATCATCTTCCCCAAGGTCATAGATGTTACATACATTCCATACCTGTCCTAGGAGATACCTGGCTAAGTCATCTGTTCCACAAACTCCTGTTCCATGTCTCACCTGCCGCAGGGGAACTCTACAACCTGAGACTCAGCCTGTCCCTCTTCCCTGACCATCACTTTCTCCAAGTACCAGCCACAACCTCCGCCCCGCCCGTTGTGCCCGATACGCACACGCCGCACCTGCCCGATTGACACCGCCTCAATAATGAACTCATCCATCTGAATCAGAGAGTGAGAGATAGAGAGATCTATGAGGAAGACATTTATGTAAAAACTGTCTTGGTGAATCGATTACAGCTAAGGTATGTGGAAAATCCTGTTAATTTATCATTTGAGTAAACAGCCTATAGTGCAATCCTTAGATATGTTCCAAGAGGCCTAGCGTGGGTCTCCTGGACTCACGTTGCCTTTCTCAAACTTGTTGACGTTGTTTTTGCAGTTGACCAGCGTACGTTCGCCTGTGTCCCCCAGGTCACCAATCAGATTGAGGAAGACAGTGGCGTCCGTCCCGCTGCCGCCAAACTTCCCCGTGCACACAGTCACACGGTACTTTATCACTACAACAACACAACAGCATTCACTTAACAACGCTAGTATGTTTGCATAGGGTGAAACAATGCAGTAGATGATCCTTTGTGACCTTACAGGGCAGGGGTTCAGCAATCAGGTCTCCAGTGGCAGGCAGCTCTCTAACTAACTCGTTGTCATCCTCGTTAGTATCCAGCCAGCGCTCACAGGGGAACTTAAACTTCTCCTTTGTCAAAGTTTTCATCAGAGATGCCTGCGGAAACACCAAGAGAGTCAACAGGGCAGATCTCTTATCACATCTGCTCTTGCCAAATGTAGTTCATTATATAGGGTGTGAGACAGAGAGAATCTGAACCTCAAGCTTATTTGTGGATTTTTTTTCTTAATGTTTTCATTTGCTCACCTTGCTCAAATGCCACCCTGCAAAAGGGCTTCTCTTTTCATGCCAGATGCGACATTTTGTAAGCTTCCCCAAGTCAGGTAGCTCAACCTGTGTGTTGAATAACAAGAACAGTACACATCCATCGTTACTCAGGAATTAATCTGAGTAACGATTAATCAGTACGTCTGTCTGTTTGTCTGTCTTTCTGCCATTCTGTCGGTCTGTCCTTCTGCCTGCCTGTCATTCTGTCTGTCTGTCTTTTTAGTCCACCCATCTGTCAGTCCATCCATCTATCCTAAATACATCATACACACCATGAACTTATCCAGCTGGCCCTGTTCAAAGTTGTCTGCTTTGTTGTCCAGTCTCATCTCGTCTGACTTGCCCTTCTCCCCATAGATCTGGAAGTAAACGGATGCGTCTGTTCCTGCGCCAGGGAGATCTGACGTCCAGATCCACAGAGACCAGGGGTGCTCTGAAGACGACCAGAAAAAACTGAGAAGTATTCTCCAAACTCAACAGGCACATACTCTGGAAAAACACCTCAAACCACAGATACAGATTATATAGAATTTGTTCAGCAAACTCAGTTTGAGAGTCAGAATTTTAACGGTTTCCATGTTAGAAACAAAAGTTATACGATGTTTACATTCCACTGATATGAGAATGGAAATTGGAACTCTGTATATTTGCGGACCTGGAGCACCCTACTCAGATTCTCAGAGACATACAGTACCATAAGCAGCTTTTTTCCCTATCTATTACACATGGAATGGGATAAAATGTTTAAGAATAGCTAGGCGAGAGAATTAAAGATATTACATCCGAGAGGTAATGAGAATTCAAGTAATGTGGCTTACTCTTCTGTTTCCTCTGCCTTAGTGAGACCATCTCATAGAGCTCTCTCTCTATCAGTCCGTCACCTTCACTCTCATCCAGCCATTTACTGCAAGGGAAGGTCTGCTCGATCCCTGTGAACGGGCAGAACACCACTATCTGGAACATAAACACGCACAAGAGATTCACTGTCATATGTTGACTGGAAATAGATTGGGATGTTAAACATATAAGGAAGTCATTTATTTATATCAGTGTGTGTGTGTGCGTGTGCGTGTGTATGTGTGTACTCGCACCTTCTCGCAGTACCAGCCAGCGCTGACTCCTCCATTGTCGTGGCCGATGGTGACTCGGCTGAGGGGGCTGAGGAGGGCAGATATCTCCACGTTAAAGATGTCCGTCAGACCACGCTCAAACTTACCCCCCTGCAGGAAGATCTGTGGAAGAGACCGTGTACAATCACTATACAGACAAACACCACGTTGCTTTCACCTATGACTTCTAATGAATATGAATGACGAAAAGGAGGGAAGTAGCCACGTTGGACTAGGGAAATGCAATTCATTCTAAAATGACATGCTACTTGATGTATGACTGTACCTTGCCGCTGTTCTTCAGGCCCTTGGTGCCGTGCATCAGCATGTGGATGTTGGAGTTGGTGCCAGCTCCTCGGACCTTCCCTGTCACCACCTGGACGTGGTACACAATACCTGGCGGGTACAGTTACGTGTCAGCTAATCAGACACTCTGCCAACTCACGTCTCTGCTTCAGAACACCCACTCAGAGAGGAGTGAACAGGAAAACCAAATCAAAACATTGATAGTGTGGAAACTAGAATGAATGTCAGGAGGGTCTGAGATATTGTACATTTACTGTTCGTTTCCTTTTTGAAATAATCAATCATTGCAGATGTCACTGCACTAAATATGGAGACAACTGCACTGTGAATGTCTACATGCACCTCCTATAGCCAGAGGAATTTGCATATGATACTTTATTTTTCGTTGTTGCTGCTCAGCCCTCTTTTACTTACTTGTTACTTAAAGTAAATCTATGTATAAGAATATCTGCTTAATGAACCGAATACTGAATATTCTGTAATGTAATAGTGTAATGTGTCTTTTTGCTGTTTCGGGGGTCATATACAGTGTTGTCTGGTCTTTCCCCACCTGTGGGCTCACTGCCTCCAACTAGGATGTCCCTCTGAATCTTCCCATCATCCTCATCGATGGCGAACCAGCGGTTGATGGGGAACTCATACAGAGACTTGTTTCCCATGTCATCCAGAAGCACCTGCAGGGACAGGACCAGGGGCAATATACAGTTTGTGTTCAAGCCCCTTTCCTGGCCTCCCTCGCGTCTGCCAAGGGGTCTAACCCTATTGGCACAGTGTCTGTAACTGCATGATTCCTAGTTCAAAGCCCATCCTGGTTACCCCTGGTCAAAACCTTTACACTTGACAAATGTCCTTCTGGGAAGGAGGAGGATAAACAAGCACCTACATCAACCCTCCATTTAAGCAGTCAACAGGGTGACACATTCATGGGTCTGAATACAGGATATAAACAGGACCATACATTAAAAGAACACATTTTCAAGGTGCAAGTTATGGTTTCTTGAATTAGCCCTGAATAAAATCATGTCTATCTTGGTGATCTTTGGTGTCAGTGTGTGGCAATCAGGATCACATCTACAGACTGTCCCTCTACTGGAAATATAATCCCTTAATGAGGCCTGGTGTCCCTTTACTACAGGTTGGGTAGGATGTCCCTCTGGCGTGTGTGTGTGTGTGTGTGTGTGTGTGTGTGTGTGTGTGTGTGTGTGTGTGTGTGTGTGTGTGTGTGTGTGTGTGTGTGTGTGTGTGTGTGTGTGTGTGTGTGTGTGTGTGTGTGTGTGTGTGTGTGTGTGTGTGTGTGTGTGTGTGTGAACTCATCTCATGGTTCCACACTGTAACTGGAATGTGTTGGAGGTGATGGGACACCAGTCTCAGATGAGAGGACAGGGAGGGGAGGAGAGGAGAGGAGGAGATGAGGATCACATGTCTTAAATACCTCTCCAGAGACAACAGGGGCTCACATACAGTAAAACATAGAATAGGGCAGGATATGGAATGATATGGATGGATTGTTCCTTCATCTTGCATTTCAGCAGCATCCGTCTAAAACAACCATTGTCTTAACAGTTCAGGCAACCAGATATGGGTTCAAATACATATGTATTTGATTATTTGTTATTTAAAATAATTATTTGGTGTATTTTTACAGTGGGATGTATTCATAAAATAAGCATTGAATGCAAGGGAAGCCATTGAGCATTTGGCCTCCCTTAATAAAAACAAATATAATATAATAGCCAATCAGCGTTGAGCTAAACTGAGTGAGCTCAACTGTGTATGGTCCCAGCGCACCAAAAGAAAGTGTCATGGGAAGCCAGTTTGGATTTGACTTCACTCCTAGAATCAATTTGAATTGTTGCATCTCGTTGTGTTCTTGTCCTTCGGTGGCTAGCCAGCTAGCTAGCTAAAATTGCCCCTTTCCTAAATTAGCCATGGATGGAGACAGGGATTTGAACTTGTGGTTTTAATTAATTCTCCATACTTGTGAATGATTATAATGGTTATTCTGATACAACCATAAAATAAATTGTGCCCCTGAACTGAGAGGATGGAAGTTCACTATGTAGCTAGATGTAGAAGGTTAATGTTAACTAGCTAACGTTGCCCATGGAAGGAAGATAGGCTAGCGAGCAAGCATTTTAGCCAGGTAGTAAATAAAAGCATGTACTATATGAGTCATAGACTGTTTCTTCAAATTGAAAGAGAGGAGGATGGCATTGGCGTTTCTCTACAAGCAGGGTGAGTCAACATGATTTTTCTACTTGCAGGAACGCACACACACATACACAAATCAGAACCATGGACAGCCAAATCATATTTAGCTTACGTTGATTGGACTAAATTGTTTTTTGGTATCTTTTAGTTGTCACTGTATTAGACTAAGTATAGGTGATTTGATGATGTTGAAATTTTGAAGTTGAAATGGTGCTGGAATAGTGTAGCAGCTCTGAGCTCTCAACTTTGAGACTTACAATAACTCTCCGTGGTTCTAAATCAATAGTTTCTTAGTTGTCTGAAAATGTTGGAAACATGAACTTTCTTGACCATGCTGTAGGTCATGTGACTGTTACGTGCAAAATGCTTTGTGGACTTCACCGGACAGTGGTTGCTCTCCGGTTTTGTGATAAAACAAAAGGTGTGGTTGAATTTATTCTGCCACTGTGTCTTATTGTCTTGGCCTTAGGCATATATCATGGTCGCAAGGCATATCAACTAATAGGTCATAGAGCAAACAATGCAATTATCACAACACATAGGTTGCAATATGGCTTTTTCCCCTGGCTTAGCTTCCCCAGTGATACTTGTATTTGAGTGTGTTCAAATACACAGCCCAAAACAAGTATTTCAGTTGAGTATTTGAATGGTTATCTTTTTAAACCAAATAGTTGACCAAATTGTATTAAAAACTACCTGGGTTAAATGCATGGGAGTGTATTTGAGTTAGTGTATTTTTTTCCATGTGTATTTCCAAATACATTCCAATATTCAACTACTTGTTTTTTTTCTTCAAATAAAGGTTATCTGAATACTTGTTTTGAAATGTATTGAAAAGTTGTTAAAATACCTGAAATAGTATTTGAACCCAGGTCTGCTGGCAACATTGGTTCCTTCATTTTATGAGTTTATATCCTAATGAGCCTCCAGATTAAAACTGTTCATATAGCCATAGCATAGTCTTGCTTTAACTGTACTGTACCTTGTCCACAAACCATCCAGCGGAAGAGCCTTTGTTGTTGTGACCCAGGGTAATCTTCCTAATTTTGCCGAGGTGGGGAGCTTCTAAAGTGAACTTGTCCTCCGTGGCTTTCTCAAAGTTATCCTTCTTATTGTCCAACCGCCTCTCACCTATGAAAAGGGTCAGATGTAACACACAGAGCATGTTTGAGTACTACGGGCCCGAATCCTAAACTGTAAATCCGTAACCTACAAGATATCACATTTTAGTTTCTCAATCACTCATTACTAACCATTAAAATGACCTATTGTCTGGAATGAAACTCACCGGTGTCACCAAACTCTCCAAAGATGTTGATGAAGACATCAGCATCCGTTCCACTGCCTTTTACATCTGCTGTGAACACGCTCACTACATACTTATTATCTACCAGAGAAAAACACACGTTTGATTAACCATAATACAACTAAATCAGATTGTAACTGGTTTTACACATATTATGCTAAAATCTCAGCCAAGAACCTTCCACAGGCTGCATCCAACACAATCAAATCCAAGATGGCGGACATGGTACCTACATTTGGGCAAGTCCATGGGGTCGAGGCTGCCCAGCAGATCCCTGACAAACAGGTTGTCCCCCTCCACCTTACTGAGCCAGTTATTACAGGTGAAGTAGAACCTCATGTGAGGTCTTGTAATATCAGTCACCACCACTCTGTCCAAGAACCAGCTGGCATTCAGACCTGTGTTATCATGTTCTATCCTACAGGAGTATTATCAATCAATCAATCAATTAACCAATTAAACATATACACTGAGTGTACAAAACATTAAGAACACATGCTCTTTCCATGACATAGACTGACCAGGTGAATCAAGGCGAAAGGTTTGACCCCTTATTGATGTCACTTGTTAAATCCACTTCCATCCGTGTAGATGAAGGGGAGGAGACAGGTTAAAGAAAGATTTTTAAGCCTTGAGACAATTGAGACATGGATTGTGAATGTGTGCCATTCAGAGGGTGAATGGGCAAGACAAAAGTTTGAAGTGCCTTTGAATGGGGTATGGCATTAGGTGCCAGGTGTACCGGTTTAAGTGAGTCAAGAATTGCAAAGCTGCTGGGTTTTTCACACTCAACAGTTTCCCGTGTGTATCATGAATGGTCCACCATCCAGCCAACTTGACCCAACTGTGGGAAGCATTGGCGTAAAGATTTGGAACGCTTTCAACACCTTGTAAAGTCCATGCCCCGACGAACTGAGGCCGTACTGAGTGCAAAAGGGGGTGCAAGTCAATATTTGGAAGGTGTTCCTAATGTTTTGTACACTACATATACTGTACCAAATCATACTAAATCCTGAAGGAAAGGCAAAAGTACTACAGGTCTCTAGTGCAGAGTTTCCCAAATGGTGGGTGATAGCAAGTCTCTATTAAGTTGCAACCTAAGTCAGGGTTTTTCTAGAAACATTGTCTTTGTCTACTTGGTAGGTCACAAAAATGTTAACATTTCGAACCACTGCTCTACAATAGTGTGGAAACTTTACATCTACACACATGTCCAGTCTTCTGTAAAGGCAGAGGAGCTGTCGTACCGTATCTTCTTCAAAGGCCCAACGTTATGAGTTTTGATCCTAAAGACGTCTGTTTTGTTCTTCTCAAAGGCTGTTCTACTCCTGAAATGGGAATACAAGTAGAATATAAGGTATGAGACTACACAGAAAATGCATAAAGAACTTCCCAACTCCTCGCTGTATTTTAAGGTCTTATGCATAATGCTTCAACTGAAATTAAGGTAGTAGACAATTATTCTTGAACAAAAACAGGCATGTTATCAAGTAAGCATCCCGAAGCAAACTTTGAGAATAATGCAATTTAGACACACAATCGGGTCAAATTCCATTTATATTCCAAAATATTGCATTTTCACACATAACAAAAACACGAAATGCAACATAAGCAGGAGAAACACTAATCATATTACCAAACACACTTGTCTTACTATGTTTTCATTGCATTTACCTTATAGAAATGATTTGCTGTTCAAACCAAATCTCTTCAATAAGTATGAGCCATAGAATACCACAGTATGATTCATAATACCCATAAAACCTAGCAGTCAAATAAGGAAAGGGTTACAATAGGTTTTCCACCATTATTTTATAAACACTTAAAGAAATAGTATTATTTTTTATTAATAATACAATTACTTTATTTTATAAACTCTTAAACACTTAAAATAAGGGCTGTGTTTCATGTAGGCTTACCCTGGTTTGGCATTTTGAAAACTGTGTAAATCTCTCTAGGACAAGGTGACCTTTCTCAATATATACTACTGGTCAAAAGTTTTAGAACACCTACTCATTCAAGGGTTTTCCTTTATTTTGACTATTTTCTACATTGGAGAATAATAGTGAAGACATCCAAACTATGAAATGACACATATGGAATCATGTGGTAACCAAAAAAGTGTTAAACCTATCAAAATATATTTTATATCTGAGATTCAAATAGCCACCCTTTGCCTTGATGACAACATTGTACAGTCTTGGCATTCTCTCAACCAGATTAATGAGGTAGTCATCTAGAATGCATTTCAATAAACAGGTGTGCCTTCTTAAAAGTTAACTTGTGGAATTGATTTCCTTCTTAATGTGTTTGAACCAATCAGTTGTGTTGTGACAAGGTAGGGGGTATACAGACGATAGCCCTATCTGGTAAAAGACCAAGTCCCTATTATGACAAGAACAGCTCAAATAAGCAAAGAGAAACGACAGTCCATCATTACTTTAAGACATGAAGTCAATACGGAAAATGTCAAGAACTTTTAACGTTTCTTCAAGTGCAGTCACAAAAACCATCAAGCTCTATGATGAAACTGGCTCTCATGAGGACCGCCACTGGAATGGAAGACCCAGAGCTACCTCTGCTGAGGATACGTTCATTAGAGTTACCTTCCTCAGAAATTGCAGCCTAAATAAATGCTTCACAGAGTTCAAGTAACAGACATATCTCAACATCAACTGTTCAGAGGAGACTGTGTGGTCGAATTGCTGAAAATAAACCACTACTAAAGGACACCAATAAGAAAAAGAGACTTGCTTGGGCCAAGAAACATGAGCAATGGACATTAGACAGGTGGAAATCTGTCATTTGGTCTGGAGTCCAAATTGGAGATTTTTGGTTCCAACCGTAGTGTCTTTGTGAGATGCGGTATGGGTGAACAGATGATCTCTGCATGTGTAGTTCCCACCATGAAGCATGGAGGAGGAGGTGTAATGGTGTGGGGTGCTTTTCTGGTGACACTCTGTGATTTATTTAAAATTCAAGGCACACTTAACCAGCATGGCTACCACAGCATTCTGCAGCGAATTGCCATCCCATCTGGTTTGGGCTTAGTGGGACTATCATTTGTTTTTCAACAGGACAATTACTCAACACACCTCCAGGCTGTGTAAGGGCTATTTGACCAAGATGGAGAGAAATGGTGTGCTGCATCAGATGACCTCCACAAACCCCTGACCTCTACCAAATTGAGATGTGTTTTTGATGAGTCTAACCACAGAGTGAAGGAAAAGCAACCAACAAGTGCTCAGCATATGTGGGAACTCCATCAGGACTGTTAGAAAAGCATTCCAGGTGAAGCTGGTTGAGAGAATGCCAAGAGTGTGCAAAGCTGTCATCAAGGCAAAGGGTGACTATTTGAAGAATCTCAAATATAAAATATATTTTCATTTGTTAAACACTTTTTTGGTTACTACATGATTCTATATGTGTTATTTCATAGTTTTTATGTCTTCACTATTATTTTACTATGTATAAAATAGTTCAAATAAAGAAAATCCCTTGAATGAGTAGGTGTTCTAAAACTTTTGACCGGTAGTGTATTTACCCCCCAAAAATGAAATGTGAATTAGCTGCTAATGTGGCTATCATTAAGAACTACAAATACCATGGTGATCTAGACGAGACCACCGAATTGAGGCAAAGGTAAGAATCTCTGGATTAACTATCTAATGTTAGCTAAATATAGTAGTGAATAAACTGGCTACATTTCTTTAAATTGGCAATTCTATGAACTGACTTATTAAAGTTTTAAATTGACACAATACCTGTTTAGCAAGGGTTTCAACTAGAGATGACGTGCAGGGATATGTTGTCTTTCATGATGTCTACTTTGATGCTAATTTGAATGTTCAAATATGAGAATAAATAGAGCCGTATATATTGATAAAAGTCACCTTGTACGAGAGAGCTACATTTTTTTTCTTATGTACCCCAGATGACAGTTCTGCTCAAAATACTAATTATGTATTTTCAACAATCAATAATACAGGATAAAATGTGACCCAACAGTAAAAGACTACCACTGAAATACCTCTTTTCCGTGCTGTGATATTGGAGATAAAAGGATAAAGAACAGATGTTAAACCTCAAACCAACAGAAACAATCAATATATGTTTTGCAATTTAATGTATGTCAGTGTAATGAGAGGATTGGCTCTAATTAGATTACAGTTCAGATTTCTGTAGAGCTTTTCATGTTGTCTCAGTTTGGCTAACAACATCAATGTTAATTAGATTAAAATACAAACTGATAATTGACTACTTTTATTTATTCAAAAATTCAATTGTATATAATATCTAAGACAGTCCACAAAGGGGACTCACTTGCTAGCCAGATGCACCTTCGGAGTGATGCCATATTCCCCGAAGAGAGTGATAAACACGTTGGCATCGGTGCCCGCCCCCCTCTCATCTCCAGTGATGGTCACCACCTCATAAACTGCAGGGGTGTATGACATGGCAAAGAGAGAGTTAGAGGCACAGACAGACAGATAAAAAACACAGTCAGATCGAGAATGAGATATAGTGTGTGTGTGTGTGTGTGTGTGTGTGTGTGTGTGTGTGTGTGTGTGTGTGTGTGTGTGTGTGTGTGTGTGTGTGTGTGTGTGTGTGTGTGTGTGTGTGTGTGTGTGTGTGTGTGTGTGTGTGAGAGAGTGTGAGTGAGTGAGTGAGTGAGTGAGTGAGTGAGTGAGTGAGTGAGTGAGTGAGTGAGTGAGTGAGTGAGTGAGTGAGTGAGTGAGTGAGTGAGTGAGTGAGTGAGTGAGTGAGTGAGTGACTAAAACAGTACTGTAGAGTGAAAAATAAAGAAAGTCTACAACTAGTTGTAAGTATTCTAGGTAGACATCCAAAAAATGTAATAACATTGCCCGGTCCTTTTCATTAAGTTAAACAAGCCATTGTTATTGATAGGTGTCATGTTACATTTGAGATGCAGACATAGGCCTACCTCATACCTGTGAATACTTTAAGTGTTGTATTACCCAGAAGATTAAGGTCAACAATAAAGCTATTACACCAGGAACCAGCAATGATACAGCCATTGTATTAATCAATTGCAGTCATCCTATAACGGGGGGAGCTCATGCATTGAGAAATAGTTAAGGACGCAAATATTTTCTGTATAGTAGACCTATTATATTTCTGGCAATCATGTTTGAAGCTAGCCAGCCAATAATACTATGAGGTCTGTATTTTGTATGTTCTTTCATTTATTGTTTGTGCCCATTTATTACCATTATGTTTGATGCTGTGACCTACTTCTGTTCCTGATCTGTGTGCCACATTCTAGTTACACAGTACAATGTACAATATAATGTGTCCTACCTTTCTTCTTGTGGTACTCATCCTCATAGTTCTCCATGGTATCTGGCTCATAGTTCCGTAGTTCATTCTCATAGATCTCCACGTAGTTCTCAACCAGCTTCTTTTTTTTGCCTTTCCCCTTTTTGGTGTCCTCATCACTGTCCCCCCCTGAGCCTTTCTTGGCCTTTTTCTTCTTCTTTTTGCCATCCCCTTCTTCATCCCCCTGTTCGCGAGTTTGTTCGCCCTCTTTCTTGTCCTTTTTGGATTTTTTGTCGTCGTCTTTAGATTTTTTGTCCTTTGACCCCATGTCGTTCTCCTGGTGGTCTTTATTCTTTTTGGTTCCCTTACTGGTGGCCTCAATCACACCAGGGAGCCTCTCTGCTCTCTTTTTCTTGTTATTGATGGTATCACTGTGATCTTCATCATCTGTACTCTTAAGACTCGCTGATTCTCACCTCATACTCCTCCTCGCTGTCCTTCTTAGCTTTCTTATTATTTTTCTTTACTTTTCCTTTGTTCTCCCCCTTTTTCTTGCTGCTTTTTGCATCAGGCTCAGAGGTGTCAGAGTGGTACCCTTCTTCTGGAGCTTTTGATTTCTTCCTCTTCCCCCTGCCAGCTCCAGCATCCTCTGTGCCAGTGACCCTCTTACGCTTCGTCTTGGGCTCTGGCTCCTGATCCTCTGAGCTCTCGTCATCCACCTCTTCGGTTCCACCACTGCCCTTGGCATTGTTTTTTTTGTTTTTTTTCCGGGGACATCTTTAATTTATTTACTACCTTGTAACTGTAACTGATTCCAGTGTGTACCGGTGAAACACGATTAAACTGACCTGTAGTGTCACCGTAGTGACCAGCCGGTGCCAGCAGGATGGGGCCAGAACCGTACAGGCTCCTGGGTAGAGCAGACTGCAGGGTGGCTTGAGGTGGCTGGGGCAGCCCTCTCCTGCTGTAGTTCCCCACCTGAAACAGCAAACAGCCACTGAGCTCATACAAATTACTACCACTGCTGGGTTGTCACCTGATCAGTTGAGAAAGCCCCTGTGAAAATCCAGAACACTACAGAAAATTCTAACCTACATTAGAAGCTGATGAGGGTTCTACAACTCAAAGAGGAGATATGTGGTTCAAACAATAACACATCAGACAACCTGCCACTGTTTTCGTAAACCGCTGAGAGATGGAGCTGGAGAAATGTAACCACTCAAATTCATTGACAGAGCTATGCATGCAAGTTCTTTACATACATGATATACAAATTGTAGTTTTAATGTTTTGAGGCAATAAAGTATTTACAATGACTTTGTTTACAAACAATGGAATTAAACATGTTTATATTTGTGATGTGATGCGATACGACAGCAGAACTAAAGGCATTTACGTTATTCTTTCAGTCAATGGATATCATTTATGATGACTCCCTGGTGACTATATAGGATAACGTTTTTTTTAAGTACCTCCTAAATCGCTTCATCAACTTCATGTAGTCATGCTGAAGGTCCAAAGAAATATGCATAAAGAAAAACAAGTATTAACCACGTGAGCAAGGGAGATGAAAGTTATAATGTCGGATTTTCTGGACTCAAAATTGGCAGTAGCCTCAACAGACCGCTAGTATTCGCTGCTGTTCCTGTCTCTCGGGGCAAAATTGGCATCTGGCATGATGGGCTAACATTATCTCAAAATAAAAATATAATTATAATACAATACATGTTGTATTACAGTATTTTGTATTTAAATTTCAACGACCAACATCAATTAGTTACGTTCCGTGCTAGTGAAAGGAACATATTATTGGCAGCTCTTGTTTTGCTACAGCATACGGGTACGGACTGAATTTAGTGCAACACAAAACCTTTTTCCGGTCTCTATCGTGCGAACTTCGGCAAGAAGATGGTAAGGGTGGACCGAGATTACACTGAAAATCTCAAATCATCTGCTTTAATGCATTTTCTCCCTTATCATCTGCATTATTGTTGTGAAGATGAAAGCAATGAAGTGTCACAGACCCCAGTATTTCACGGGTTCAGTTTCATAATCAGTAGTTATCAACCCGACGAATGAACTGTAACGTTAACTAGTTTCCCAATCATTCTCAAAATGAAAGCAAACCATTTTTTTGTCCCCCATAAAATATATATTTTTAAAGACTGTATTCATTAGTATGTCCTTATTTTCATCGTGTAAAAAAAGCGAAAGCCGTGCCTAAGATTCACTGGTTTTCACTAGCATCATGTTAGCCAGCCAACTGACATAGATATGTGACATTATGCAGTTGTATGTAATGCTGTGTTTGGAATTAACTATACTGTCCAATTGTTATTGCTTTTCATACATGTTTTATGTTTCCCAGACTAAGGGAACGTCGTCATTTGGTAAACGTCGCAACAAGACGCACGCCCTGTGTCGTCGGTGCGGCTCCAAGGCATACCACCTCCAGAAGTCCTCCTGCGGAAAGTGTGGCTACCCCGAAAAGCGCAAGAGAAAGTGTGAGTGGCTCATGCTGTTCTTGAAAGTCTGGCAGGTGGTTAGCTAGTTGTTATTGATAAATCAGCTCATCCATCGGTGTGACCAATGGGGACTCATCAGTGAGGCAAGATGGATGGATGGATGTATGCCGCAGGTCATGTCAAGTTTTCGGTGATGCATAACGTTATGTCAAAAAGAAAAGAGCTGAAATTAAAGATGTCCACACGCGGGGGTTTAGACAAGCTGCAGTTTTGCTCTTCATTGTGTCTTACACGCTCATCATTTTTACCCGTGCAGATAACTGGAGTGCCAAGGCCAAGCGACGCAGCACTACCGGAACTGGCCGTATCAGACACCTGAGGGTCGTCTACCGCAGATTCAGGTGAGTCCAACATCCTTCTTGCAATGAATTTCAAGAGTGGATTTGTACATCAGATGCAGACAGAAAGCAATGTTTCCCACGGAATTCTAAGAAGAGCTGTTCTTTAGGCATTATTATGTACCTCAATTTCTCCATTGTTTGCTTGCATTTTTGCCTGTTGAATGTGAGACTGGATTAAACGTTTTGGCTGTGCAGAGAAGCACCTGATTGTAATGTAACAGGTGTGATTTCACCAGCTAGATTTGCCTTGATGGCTTTGGTTGTGGTCTACACAGATACATTTCAGTGCCGGGTTGAACCCTCAGTTTTGTTAATGTTGAGATAATATTAGGGGTTAATTTGATATAATACCATGAGGTAGGTGGTGTTAGTTTTATTTGTTTAGTTAGTGACTGTTAGGTAAACTACTCGTCAAATGTGTTTTTCTGCAATCAAATTGTGACTAGGCTGGCATGATTTGACAAGGCCATTGCAGTGAGAGACTTGAATGCTTGTTGACATCTCATGATCACTGGAGACTTTTGATATCACCAAGTTGGAAGGCTTATTTCACTGTTCTTTCTTGAATGTTACCTGGCACGAACAGCTATTGTTGCTATGTAAGTTACTAGTGAAAGACCAGTCTCGTATCACATACTCAGCTCTAAGATGTGATGTTAGATTCATTTCTAGTAGACTTATAAACAACACTGAAACAGGCTATATACACCCAACTAAGGGCATAAAAGCTAACAGAAACAAGAAAGATAAAGACAAGTGGGAGGCCATGTAACAATGGAGGGTCGTCATACCACACATCGCATTGGTCATAGTGTTAACCCATACAGAAGTTATTTTGAACCGGATGACACTGAAGTTGGACACTGCTTTATAACACATTCAGAAGATTTTTAAGATGCTGAGTAGGCTTATATCAATTGAGAAGAAAGGAAAATACCCAAATACTCTTCTGCCGTGCCATCTTCCAAACGGGTGGTACATGTTGGGGGATGGATGGGGTTATGTTCCTCACAATGTAAAGCATTTGAGACCACCTGATATGAATGTAGTTTACAATTCGTTGTCCTCCTTCCTCATTAACACATTTACATTTCTCTGGTCTTTTCCAGGAATGGATTCCGTGAGGGAACTGTCCCTAAGCCTAAGAGGGCAGCAGTGGCTGCCTCTAGCTCTTCCTAGGCTGAGTTTGAAAATAAATTCATCATAAAACAACTTGATGGCCTCTCATCCTCTTCTTTGGTCAGTTTTAGGTTATACAATGAAGATCAAAATGTTGAACCGTTAACTCTGTCAAGAACCCTATAGCAGCAACCATTAAGTGTTGGGATCAATGGAAGCTGCTGAGGGGAGAACGTCTCATAATAATGGCCGGAACAAGCAAATGGAATGGCATCAAAACACCTGGAAACCATGTGTTTGATGTATTTGAAACTGTTCCACTGATTCTGCTCCAGCCATTACCACTAGTCCGTTCTCCCCAATAAACGTGCCACCAACCTCCTGTGTTTGGGATTCAGTTTTATCACTAAAACTTGTTTGAAGGAAGGTTTTCCTGCAACCAGTAGAGGGACACATTTCTTCATGTTTGTTTCTTGAGGATCTGAAAAATAATAGGGCTCTATTTTGCTGTGAGCCTAGAAAAATGTACAATTCTAGCTTTAATATCTAAAATATTCTTCATTATGCTCATAAATTTCTTCATGTGCGCCTACAATTTTCAATTTAGGTGCACCTTGTAAAAAAAGGTCAGCGTAGAGCCCTAAATAATTCACTTGTTTATTCTTCAAAGTGCATAAGGCAGAAAAGGTTTAGGATTCTTTAGTCACAGTATTGTGATTTGACAAAAGAGGCATGAGGGAGGGGGGAATAGCATGTTTGAATAGATATTTAGCAGTTCTAAAAATTCA
The DNA here is from genome assembly GCF_002021735.2 of Oncorhynchus kisutch. NCBI lineage: Eukaryota > Metazoa > Chordata > Actinopteri > Salmoniformes > Salmonidae > Oncorhynchus > Oncorhynchus kisutch. The sequence goes on from NC_034176.2 coordinate 40,574,651, forward strand.
TATATTTCCCACAACTCAAACTACTGGATGAAATGTGAAAATGACATGGGACTAAGTGTTATAGTAACCAGTAATTGGTTTCAATACAGTAACTACAAATCACTGATATGTTTGAATATACATTCAAAGGGTTGCCTTAGGGCTAGTGTACAGTGTACAGAGCATCTCAAAGCCACAATGTGTATGACCTCTTCCATTCACTGAACATAACGTTTAGAAGTCCATGTAATAGGAAATGTATCTAGCTTTCGTTAATAAAATATGAAGCCAAACACGGTGGCTCTTCTCATATCTACATGTCAACAGTGTTTTAGTGTGAAGGTATGTGGTAGAGTTGTTACATGTGCATGACACCGTTTTGGAGATGTTTGACATAACATGTAGAATTGGAATATAAGTAGCTGACACACCATAGAAGGGTGGGAGTGGTGTTTTGCATTGCAGAGAAAGTTCTGTCTTCTCCAGTTTTCCATTAGTCAATAATCTCCCAATTTAATTGGATTCCCATGGCTGTATATGCTTATTTTTTATTAGAATCCAGAAGGAGCTTTATCATAACAAAGCCGCTAGTCGCTAAAAAGACACAAAAATAAACACCATGGCAACTCCCACAGTCCATACAGGATGAAGTGGCGGGAATTAAGAGGAGATATTTTGTCACAGAAGGAAAGGAGAAGAACCTATCCACAGATGGTTTGTGTCAAAACTTTACCTGTGTTTGTTTTCCTTATTGAAAGTGTTGCAAGAGGACAAGGCACTTTGAAAAACTTGATACTAAGTGTACAAATGTGAGGAATTTTACTCCAATATAGTCAGAGTTGGCTTGTTAGCATCAATAAGGTACAAAAGGTACTGGACTTTTGAAGTACCTTTGTAGCAGGGTTATATAGCCTACCAATGGATCCATTTCAAACAGCCAGATGTGTCCAAAATGAGAACCAACTGCTGTTCCTTTATTTAGACTACTCCTTTAGTTTAACATCCAGATACTGTATATGTACTATATCATGGAAGATATCATTTTGGTCAACTCTGAGTTAAGTGTTCTGAGTGTTCATAGAACCTAATGGACTAAACTCCAGTGTTATACCCCAGCACAATTCCAGTAGAAACTCCTCTCGCGGTGCAATGAGTTATATTTGAAATCTTCAGAAGATGGCTTGTGTGTATGTGTAAAACAAAAGGGAGATGATGAGCCAACCACTTGGATGCCTGACAGCCAGACTGTTATTTTGGGACAGGTTCGTTGCAAATTGGAAAAGGAATTGTTCTGAAAGGAAATATACAGTGCATTTGGAAAGTATTCAGAACCTTTGACTTTTTCCACATTTTATGTTACAGCCTTATTCTAAAATAAAAATCTTCAATCTACACACAGTAGTAACCCATAATGACGAAAGCAAAAAAAAGTTTTTTAGAAAATGTTGCTAATTTATTGAAAATAACCTGGAATATGACCTTTACATAAGTATTCAGACCTTTTACTCAGTACTTTGTTGAAGCACCTTTGGCAGTGATTACAGCCTAGAGTCTTCTTGGGTATGACGCTACAAGCTTGTCACACCTGTATTTGGGGAGTTTGTCCCATTCTTCTCTGCAGATCCTTTCGAGCTCTGTCCGGTTGGATGGGGAGCGTTGCTGCACAGCTATTTTCAGGTCTCTTCAGAGATGTTCGACCGGGTTAAAAACTAGGCTCCCGCTGGGCCACTCAAGGACTGAGACTTGTCCCAAAACCACTCCTGCGTTGCTTTGGCTCTGTGCTGAGTGTCGTCGTCCTGTTGGAAGGTGAACCTTCGCCCCAGTCTGAGATCCTGAGCACTCTGGAGCAGGTTTTTATCAAGAATCTCTGTGTACTTTGCTCCATTCATCTTTGCCTTGATCCTGACTAGTCTCCCAGTCCCTGCCGCTGAAAAACATCCACACAACATGATGGTGCCACTACCATGCTTTACCGTAGGGATGGTGCCAGGTTTCTTCCAGATGTGACGCTTGGCATTCAGGCCAAAAAGTTAAATCTTGGTTTCATCAGACCAGAGAATCTTGTTTCTCATGGTCTGAGAGACTTTAGGTGCCTTTTGGCAAACTGCAAGCGGGCTGTCATGTGCCTTTTACTGAAGAGTGGCTTCTGTCTGGCCACTACCTAAAGGCCTGATTGGTGCAGTGCTCCAGAGATGGTTGTCCTTCTGGAAGGTTCTCCCAACTCCACAGAGGAACTCTGGGGCTCTGTCAGAGTGGCCATTGGGTTCTTGTTCACCTCCCTGACCAAGGCCCTTCTCCCTGATTGCTCAGTTTGGCCGGACGGCTAGCTATAGGAAGAGTCTTGGTGGTTCCAAACTTCTTCCATTTAAGATTGATGGAGGCCACTGTGTTCTTGGGGCCCTCCAATGCTGCATACATTTTTTGGTACCCCCCAGATCTGTGCCTCGACACAATTCTGTCTCAACCTCATGGCTTGCTTTTTGCTCTGACATGCACTTATATAGACAGTTGTGTGCCTTTCCAAATCATGTCCAATCAATCTAATTTACCACAGGTAGACTCAGGGCAGGGTAGCCTAGTGGTTAGAGTGTTGGACTAGTAACCGAAAGGTTTTAAGTTAAAATCCCCGAGCTGACAAGGTACAAATCTGTCGTTCTGCCCACTGTTCCTAGGCCGTCATTGAAAATAAGAATTTGTTCTTAACTTAACTTAATCAAGTTGAAGAAACATCTCAAGGATGATCAATGGAAACAGGATGCACCTGAACTCTATTTTCGAGTCACATAGCAAAGGGTCTGAATACTTAGTGGCAAGAAAAAGTATGTGAACCCTTTGGAATTACCTGAGTTTCTGCATAAATGAATCATAACATTTGATCTGAGCTTCATCATGGTCACAACAATAGACACACAGTGTGCTTAAACTAATAACACACAAATTATTGTATTTTTCTTGTCTATATTGAATATATCATTTAAACATTCAGTGTAGGTTGGAAAAAGTATGTGAACCCCTAAACTAATGACTTCTCCAAAAGCTCATTTGAGTCAGGAGTCAGCTGACCTGGAGCCTAATCAAAGTGACAAGATTGGAGATGTTGATTAGAGCTGCCCTTCCCTATAAAAAAAACTCATAAAATTTGAGTTTGCTATTCACAAGAAGCATTGCCTGATGTGAACCATGCCTCTCAGAAGACCTAAGATTAAGAATTGTTGACTTGCATAAAGCTGGAAAGGGTTACAAAAGTATTTTTAAAAGCCTTGATGCTCATCAGTAAGACAAATTGTCTAGAAATTGAGAAAGTTTAGCACTGTTGCTACTCTCCCTAAGAGTGGCCATCCTGCAAAGATGACTGCAAGAGCGCAGTTCAGAATGCTCATTGAGGTTAAGAAGAATCCTAGAGTGTCAGCTAAAGACTTACAGAAAACTCTGGAACATGCTAACATCTCTGTTGACGAGTCTACGATATGTAAAACAGTAAACAAGAATGATGTTCATGGGAGGACACCACGGAAGAAGCCACTGCTGTCCAAAAAAACATTGCTGCACATCTGAAGTTTGCAAAAGAGCACCTGGATGTTCCACAGCGCTTCTGGCAAAATATTCTGTGGACAGATTAAACTAAAGTTGAGTTGTTTGGAAGTAACACACAACACTATGTGTGGAGAGAAAAAAAGGCACAGCACACAAACATCAAAACCCCATCCCAACTGTAAAGTATGGTGGAGGGAGCATCATGGTTTGGGGCTGCCTCAGGTTCTGGACAGCTTGCTATCATCGATGGAAAAGGGCATTTTTATCAAGACATTTTGCAGGGGAATGTAAGGCTCTCTGTCTGCCAATTGAAGCTCAACAGAAGTTGAGTGATGCAACAGGACAATGACCCAAAACACAGAAGTAAATCAACTTCAACAGAAGAAAATACTCCTTCTGGAGTCCTGACCTCTGGAGTCCTGACCTCAACCCGATTGAGATGCTGTGGCATGACATCAAGAGAGCAGTTCACACCAGACATCCCAATAACATTGCTGAACTGAAACAGTTTTGTAAAGATGAATGGTCCAAAATTCCTCCTGACTGTTTTGCAGGTCTGATCCGTAACTACAGAAAATGTTTGGTTGAGTTTATTGCTGCCAACGGAGGGTCAACCAGTTATTCAATCCAAGGGTTCACACACTTTTCCCACCCTACACTGTGAATGTTTACACAGTGTGTTCAATAAAGACATGAAAATGTATAATTGTTTGTGTGTGATTAGTTTAAGCAGACTGTCTTTGTCTATTGTTGTGATTTTTATTACCAATTTATGCAGAAATCCAGGAAATTCCAAAGGGTTAACATACTTTCTCTTGCCACTGTATGTGAATAAGGTATTTCTGTTTTTATTTAGCTTTGTCTTTATGGGGTATTGTGTGTAGCTTGATGAGGAAAAACATTTATTTAATCCATTTTAGAATACGGCTGTGAGTCTTTTTTTTTGTTGTTGAAAAAGTCAAGGGGTCTGAATACTTTCAGAAGGCACTAAGTCAATGTACAAAGTGTAGATGTTTGCACTTTGAAATGGTTGAATAAGGAAACAGCTGACACAAAGTGTGGTTGTTATTAGTGCAAAGTTCATAATGACTAAACCTTATTTTGTTTACATCATTGATGATCAAACTCTGGTTTGTTATAAATCAGCGAGGTGTTCTTTTTTTCATGTTCATGAGAAGTCATCATTTGCTCGTCACATTCAGGTTGACTTATTTGTGGATTTGTTTATTTTCATTTCACATCATAATGATAAATGCCTGGATAGCACAACTGAGGCCAGAGGATCTAAACTTTTTTCTAAACTTTTTTTTAAAATAGTGTGTGTACCACAAGTCTCAGCCTGTCTTAAATGAGACAGCAACTTGTCAGACTCCAGACTCCTGATCCTTAACCAGTGAATACAGAACAGGAAATATATTGAGGGTTCCGGGTGAACTGAAGTGAACTGTAACAGCTATTCAACTGACAAATCTCAAAGTCCATTGCTGAGAAAGTACCTCATTATGCATAATAATGGCCATGATAATACAATGAAAAAGGTCAAGCAGATCGTTCATTATATTCTTCTCACATAAGTTACAATTCAACTATTCTATTATTTCTTTATTTTACAAGTAAATGTATATCCTTATAATGTATTTCTCACTATCTGAATGAAGGGTGAGGTTTCACTCACTAAGGAGGATAGATGGATGCAATCTAAGAGGCAACCACCACATTGGAGGAGATGACAGTTCCTGTAAAACTCATTGTGACCAGAATCCTGGAAGAGAAGGAGAGAGAGGACCCTAATAGGGCTCATTTTAAAGTCTCTCTCTTGCCAATAACCTTTTTGGCAAGGCCCACATTGGAGGACTTCACCTCACATCTGCAGTCCCTTAGATCTTGACGTATTTGCAAGGCCCTGCTCCTCGCAAATACACATAGAGGCGACATTGGATATAGTGTGTGCGTGAGTAAGTGCACTTGTCAACCATTCCCAACCTCTGGTAAAGCACTTACATTTGTTTTGATCCATGCCACTAACAATTAGAACCGTTGGCCCAAACAGTGGAAAGGCATCACAGTTGGCTTCAGGCTAAGACAGAGATGCCAGAGCTGTATCCAAATGATGACATTTGATCAAATTAATTAAATCATTATTTCACAATAATACAGTACATTTGCATTTTGCTACTTTACTGTACCAAGTTCACAAACAGCATATAGCGCACAGAGTAAATAAACACACACTAGATTTTTACATATTCAATTCAAATTCCCTGTTTTCATATTTGGAGATATTTTGTCTTTTGGTTTCATGTCTGAGTTCATGTTAACTCTTAAATCAGGGTTCTCCAACTGGTGGGCCGAATTTGGCCTGTGGATGGTTTTATTTGGCCCCCGAGTTTTCTGGGCCAAAAAACTTTATCATATCTGTTTAGGCATCTTGCGGTCAATTTGCAGTCTACAAATTATTTTTTTATTATGTTTTGGCCTCCCGACCATCCACTCAAGAAAACAATCAGCATGCGGCTGAATCTAGTTGATCCCTGTCTTAAACCATTTCAGGGTGTCTGGAAGCTGCTGAATTTATGGCTTTAGTTGTTGTTGTTTTATCCTGTCTATCAGGGGGAACCTTCTAACAGACCCAGTTCCCCATATCCACTTTTTTTGTAAGGTTCCTATGCTTCCCATTTATCTCACTCACTCAATTACAGACCTGATGGAGGGAAGCCATTTTGAATATGATTCCCCCCAAAATACAGTTTCCCATCAGTAGAACAGTTATTGGACCAAACACACAGTTAGGATTTGGGAAGACTGGGGTCAGTGTTGGCTTGCCTTCGGCATGGCCAGGGTTTATTATGGGATGCTGGGCACTCCCATATACAAGATCAGGATATCGGTGGCGTTCCTGCCTGACTACATTGCAGACTTTGCAATTCAAAGTCTGCAATATAGCTGTGTGCCACATCATCGACTGGCAGCAGTCAGGCAGGTTGCTAAATCATATAATGTGGTTAGTTGATATGTTAAACACCTATCCAGGTGTTGTGAGATCTGGCAGGTGTCTGCATCTTAGTCAGGAATGCCACCTTCAACATGGGTACTATATGTTAAATATGGTCCAGTCCACTGCCCCAAGAGTTAATATGACATTTGACCACTGAGTAGAGCAGCATCCCAGAATATCTAGCCTCTTGTAAAAGTCTGAGAGCGTCTCCAAAAATCGCTGGAGACCGGAGTTGGCTGGTACACTAGCTTGAAGCTGGGAAATGCTTGTGTGTTTCCAGTATTTTAGTCACAGGACTCTATTGATTTACTTTTCTGGAGGTCTAAAATGCAGCCTTACTCACTTTTGTACAAAAAAAAGGTATACTCTGTAATTTCGACACCAGTATGAAACCACTGTACTTCCCTAATTTTGGGACGGGGAAGTGGATGTCAGTAATTAGTTATTAGTTATATAGTAAATAAGTGCTGTCTAATGTATTAACTGTAATATTAACATTGTTCGTCGCTTTATGATATTTCGGTTAAAGAGGTCTGACACCTAAGCCGTAAAAGTGTCAATTATAATGGATTTGTATGAACTTAACTGATTCCCCTTTCAACTCCATTGACCTTAGGGAATGATGTCATTAGGAGGAACATGGATGTTATTTCGAAGCCAACACACACACACATCAATTATTCATGGCGTTCATCAGCAGGTTCTACCATGTCTGTCTTACTCCTTTCCTCTTATATTACCATTCCTTTGTTTTCTTGAATTCTTAACAGACAATGTCCATTTGGGGCCTTTTGGTTTCTTGGGTTAACAATGTGAGGTGTTTACCATAATGTAAGGCGATGCCAAAACAAATGACAATGAGTAAGTGGCATGTCTAATTTGTTTATTCTCACTGTTGGCCTCAATGTGTATATTCCATTCAATGGGTACTACTGTACGTTCACTCTCTTCCCTTGGGTGCATCTCTACTGCTGAATATTGTTCTTGTATGGAGCTAAGTGCATTCCCATCTTGCTAAGGCCAAATATTTAGCACATTGTTTTTTATTTGTTTTACTAGGCAAGTCAGTTAAGAACAAATTCTTTTTTTTTTTCAATGGCGGCCTAGGAACACTGCCTTGTTCAGGGGAAGAACGACAGATTTTTTTTACCTTGTGAGCTCGGGGATTCAATCTTGCAACCTTTCGGTGACAAGTCCAATGCTCTAACCACTAGGCTACCTGCCGCCCCTTTTGTTTTAATTTTCAGATTCTATGCAGATCATCTTGAGCGGCTAAGACTTTTCTATTTACTATGGTTTCTTTTACATAACAATGAGGATCAAAGTGTTTCATGGAAAGGTGCTGCGTTTAATACTGTTCTGAACCCCATTAATTCAGCTCGTATTCTGAATCTGATGTTTGTGTGAGGCTTAACTGAATGTTGACTAATTCCTAGACTGCAGCTGCTCAAATCTTCTTCTCCTTCCCTGCTCTGCGAACACTTTATAGCTGTGGCTGTAGCACTGAACAAGGGCCTCAATTAGTGAAATAGTGAATATTTACAGAATTCATATGCCTACAATCAATAATACCATTGTAGCTTACCCTCAGACAAATGTGTAATATTGACAAGGTTTCAACCATTGCCTGGTCTTCATCTCTCGACATTAGATTTTGTCTTTGTTTTTTCGAACCACCACCTGCGAAAGAGGCCTTCTGCACGTCACTAAAGGCTTATATTCTCTACCATCCCACAGTTTCTGATCTCTGCCATGTATATTGCTATAATAAATCATGACGTGGTCTGTTGTCCTGTTCATCTGTAGGTGAACAGTGCCCTAATGTTGAACAGCCGGCGTCAGCCCCCAGATGACACAGGACAGAGAATTCATGTTGACATGAGTTGTGTTGACTTAAAGCAGTTTCACATTTCTATGTGTTACGGTAATTTGATGTACAGCACAGGACTGCATCTTATGGGACGATACTGGCCATGATACAGCAGAATGAAGGGACGTGTAGAACGGATGGAAGTGGGGCCACTAGCTCAAACTTAACCCTGAAACCTAATACTTTATGAACTTGCTCGTCAACTATATGCCTATTCTTGTCCATTAAGCATCTAGTGGCTCTTTATCGTATGAAAGGAAGATGCTTAAACATGTTTGGTAAAAGTGCAATCAGACATGGGTCAAATACAAGACAATTAGTACACTGAACAAGGCCATAATCCTTTTGGAAGTTCTCCATGCTTTGATAAATTACAGTTTCACAGATTATCTTCTTTCTCCACCCCACTGTTGAGGTTTCTCATGTTGAGGTTGGTTGCTCTCACACTCTGTGTTGATATCCCATTCTCTGTATATTTGCTTTAGCCACTGAATTGCTTGTTCAATATTAACAGCGTCAAATAGGAGCCATGTATATTGGTCGTTTTATGATTGAAGCTGGCTCAGTGAGATTATATCCTGGGAAGTCGACTTTATGCTCATCACAATATGTGTGTGTGTGTGTCTGTGCGCACATACTGTTACTAAAAAGAAGATCTGGGATTATTTTGCGTGTTTGAACCTGAACTCATCGTTAACAGCCTCGGACCCAAGTTAGTTAGGATTTGTTTACCCAATTATGCTTGTGTAAACTTGGAAAGTAGTGGCCTGTACCTTTCAGTAGCATCCGTGTGCTTATAGGAGTCATAATATGACCTCTGAACTCTGTCACAAATCTGAGTGTGAAAACCCTCCTATGCTTGCATAAATGATTTCCGCTTGTTCTCAGATGACATGTAGTTTAATAACACACACACACACACACACACACACACACACACACACACACACACACACACACACACACACACACACACACACACACACACACACACACACACACACACACACACACACACACACACACACACACACACACACACACACACACACACACACACACACACACACACACACACACACACACACACACACACACACACACACAACCTGAGACACTGACCTAAGTGCGTGTTTTTTTGCACATTCATGGTCTCATTGGTGGTCCAAAGGAAATGGAGTCATGCACTTATCTTTGAAGCCAAAATGTGGGTCTCAATAACTGTTAATCCATTTTATTCCTTTTCAGAACGTATTGCTTACATGAATATTCTATGGGTGGGTGGATATAACGCAAGCACAGTGAATTTATAATGAAACACCTCTGTAATTTTAAGCCTTTTACAGATATACCGGAACATCATATTTTAAAACTGATATGCCATATTTATGTTATACTGATGTAACATTTCATGACATGATTAAATAACTTGCATCTTCTCACAGAGAAGAAATTGCATAGGTCACAAAATTATGACAATGACAATATTACGGTGGGTCACTGAGAATCTGTGTTTGGCTAACTATCTTGCATGTTGGCACAACTCATTCCATGACAAAGGCATTCTAAAAAGCATTCTAATTGGATAATTTGTCATACTTCTCCCCGGAAGGACAAACACATGGATAATGTTTATTACACACATATTACTGCCCTATAAACTCTCTAAATCTATTCTGTGATGCAAAACAGTCTCAATGTTTCTCTCTAGACAGCAAAGCTTCTCAAGACAAAGGTATTTGTGAGAACGGATTTTTCCTTGGTCCTGGCAATCATGGACTTCAGGCCTCATGCTACATTCCCTTCAATTAATCTTAATAACGCTTCTGTACATCGGAATAATTTTTGTTTACTGGCAACCTCGGCTCTAAATACAAAGTTTACTCAATGATTGAAATAAGCTAGTGATTAAACTGTTGAGCTACAGTGTACAGTCATGGGCTTTTAAGCCATGGAGACAATCTTGCTCCCTGACCAGTGCAAGAAGAGTGGAAAAGAAACAAACATTGATGTTTCTGGTCAAGGTAGCTTGACATCAAAGCAGAGCAGACATCCTCTCTCTCTCTCTCAGTTGTATCTCCGTTGTTTTTACTTCTTCCTCCCTCTACCTAGCTTCCCAAAAGCTTCTTAACGTTGTTTAAATGTGCCATACCTCATCTTGAGAGAATGTCAAATGAGTCAGCCTTGGTGCCAGTATATTTCTGCTTTTACTAACACTTCCACCAACCAAATAAGTCCCTTAGGAGAGCAGAAGCTGTCTACCTCAGAGAAGGCATCTTGGACAGTCTGAAGACAGTCCCTTCAGTGTAAGTGTGGCATCCCTCTGACTCACAGAAACCTCACAATAATATGAGGACTGAGGAGTACTAGAGTAGCTGTTGAGAAAGTAACCTCTTCTGGGAATCCAAATAAACAAGACTTATATGCATTTCTCCTGTAATGTCTCATTGCTTAGCGACACATGAAGAGCCTGGTCTTTCACACATGACTGAGTGGTCTTTCCTGCCACACCAGAAAGGTCCCTGGTTAGATGTGTCGCTTCTCTGCTCCCGTCCTCTGTATTGCTCTGCCCTGATGAATAAGAACTTCGGGGGTCTTGGACAGAGGAAGTACGGAACCCAAACTGCTCTCCTGTGTGATGACAGCTTCCTGTGTACGTCTCACTTCCTTCGGGCAGGTAGAGAACAGTCTGAGAGGTGCTGGACACCTCCCTCAGCTCGCGGGATACCAGTGAGGGCGACTCTCGAGAGGAGATGATGGAGGGGCACTGGTGGCAGTTCTGTCTCTGCTGCCGCCGTGCTCCTATCTGACAGAACAGACATTTGATCTGCTCAATGAGCTTGAGGAGCATGGCCTTGCGGAGGAGGATGTAGATCCAGGGGTCCAGGATGGGGTTGAAGGAAGCGAAGCGGATCGCCCGCAGATCTGGGTTCTTTTCCAGTCTCAGCTCCACCGGAGTCTTATACAGCTGGTTCAGAAACACCTGCACCTGCAAGGGAGAGGTAATTGATGGAATTTAATCACCTTATTTTGCCTTATTTTGATTGATATTTATGTTTTATACAGCTTGCTGACACCTGCAAGATAAATGTAATTTAATCTAATTGAAGTGTGTGTGTGTGTGTGTGTGTGTGTGTGTGTGTGTGTGTGTGTGTGTGTGTGTGTGTGTGTGTGTGTGTGTGTGTGTGTGTGTGTGTGTGTGTGTGCGCGCGATGTATTGCCAAATTGTTCAACAAATCATGGCTAAGCATTTTATGGATCTAGCTGTCTGACGGCACACCTGTCCTTATGGAGACTGATGTGAGCAGCATACAAAGCAGAATATGCAATATAGGCCTACACTACTATGCGAATCAGCTATGAGAAAAATATTCTAATGTCAGGTTGGGACTATTAACAACTCATGAAGTCACAATGACTTACAGGCATTGTGCGTAAAATATCAAATCGTGTGTACATGTGTATCTTGTGCGTAAATAATTAAAATAGTCTTTGTGCGATTAGGAAAATGTAAAATGGTTCTCAAAGTGAGAAGAGAAACTTACAACTAGTGGAATGGAGCATATGAGCACCACCGCTGAGGTGCATATGAGTACAATCACCATCTGGATCTCCGCGCCGGCCAGATTCCCGAAGTTGCGTCTCCTTCTTGGGTCTGTGTTTCGCCCTGGGTCTGTCCCCAACGACATCCTCCGAACGAACTGCCGGTGCATCCGGATCAAAGCCCCGCACACCAGAACGTTACAGATCACCGTGGCCAGAATTAGAATCGAACTGGATCCCGCGTAGATGTAAGAAAATGTGGCATCAGTACTCACGTTGCTCCGCCACTCTATGAAGCACCAGGTTTGTGGGTACTGCTTTTTGACTTGTCCCAGACCCATACTAGGCATAGCGCAGAAAAACGCGTTGGAGATGTAGATAGCCAGAAGAGTCAACCCCGCCAGTCTCTGATCCACATAGTCGTTGTAGAAATACGCATGGTTTATCGCCAAGTATCTCTCTACGGACATTGCGCATATGATGCTGAGCCCCGCTAAAGAGAAGAAGAGGAGGATGAATCCGAAATACTGGCAGAGTGGGTCCCCGCCTGGCCAAGATCCTTTCACATAAGTGGCGATGGTGACTGGACTGGCCAGGAGGGTCCCCAAAAGGTCCGTAACCGCCAGACCGCAAACCAGCGTGTAGAACGTGGTCTCCTTCTGCTCTTTCCTGGACTTGCAGAGCACCACGATGGCGATTACATTTCCCACCACTCCGAAAATAAACATGATGGAAGGTATAGTCGGGACCATGGTCCTCCCGGTCACAGTATTGTTACTCATTGTAGTATGTCCAGATTGTATATATATTTTTGAAATACTTCATTCACATCATAAGTTATCCTTCATTTTTTTTTACAAGTAAAGACTACTGTAGATGCTTTAGGCATTTTATCTACATAAATTAAACTTATCAAACATGATTGAAATATTCATGCTGAATGTGAGCTGAACCGATCTACTCACAACAGAAGTTAGAACGCCTTTAAAACGGTTGTTTACGAGTTCCGTTGATTTTGCTGAAGTATCTGTAAGGGACAGTTCGAAAATTACTGGGGGGGTGGGGGGCGTCCAAACTAGAGGAGGGTTGCTTAACTTTTTTTTTTGCTTTGGGGAAAAAAATGTCCTCATCTGCTTGCATGTGCCTCCCCTATCAAGGTGTTCTGGAACTTCCCTTATGCACTATGCTTCTCCACTTGCTAACTATACCACAGGTCAATATAGTCTACCAGTCTAACTGTCTATCCTGCCCACTATCCACCATTCATAGTGACAACAGTGGTAGGGGGATTGTTTGTCCAGATCTGCAATAGGGTTGCTAGCAATCATACCACACATAAAATCATTCAAAGCTGCACCAATTTTCTATATAAATCCACAATAACAAGGATTAATAGCTGATAGGCAGTGAAGAGGCCAGGTGAGTACAAAAAGCTCCCCTATTGATCTTGTTTAGGGACAATACAATTATCTAGACTAGACTAGATAATAATTGCATTTTTGTTTTTAAGTGAGTACAAAATGATATGTTAGGCTGTAAACTGCAGTGAACATTGTATTTTAATAACTTTGCAAAGAAATTGCAGAATGTAACGTGCAACATAGAACAAATTGCAGTGAACGTTTAAAGAGAGAGAAAGCGCAGTGCAAATGGTGTGGTGAACTTTGACGGATGATAATGAATCAATGTGTTCTTGCACTGATGTATTGCGAACACAGGACAGGCAGAGTGATGAGCACATTGAAAAATACCATCCTAACATTAAGAGTCCTGCCCCCCTGCCAGGCCCCCTTCTTTTGTGCTCGGTCGGGACCACCGTTTGGACTGGTCTAAATTGCTAGTTAGGGCATGGGGTGGGGACATTCCAATTAGTTGGTTCTGGGGCTGTTGGAAACAAATCTGATGGTTGTCTATTGTATTTAATTTGAGCTTTAGAAGTAGTTAGTACCTCTTAAAAGTAGTTTGCTGCTTAAAGTAAAATCAACACATTTCTTTTTTCATTAGTCCATTTTGCATGTCAGCAGTCAAGTTTTCAAGGTATTGAACTTTCAAGAAGCAAAGTGTCACCTGCCAGATCATGATGATGATGCGAAATGTATCATTTGATGCAAAACAGCAAGTCAGAATTAAATGCCCCGTTCACGTGCTAGTTGGAACTAGGAAACTCGGAAATGTCCGACTCGCTAATAAGTTGTAGTTATACACGTGCCTAGTTCAACCATTTAGCAAGTTAAACATTTCAGAGTTCCGATTAGCACATGAATGCGGCAAAATAAATTGACATAGTGGATTGCCTCAAGTGGTAAAATGAAAACTAATGAATGAGCAATAATAGTTTTATTTTTAGCCTAAGTCTAGCATGTCGCGTGCCTACATTTAAAACTTTAGCTTACAGAACAAGAAAAAACTCCACAGTTGTCAGGATGGCCAAGCGGTTTAATGCGCCAGCCTGAAAGAGTGAATTCTTCCTGGAGACAGGGGATTTCTGGTCTATGAATGTAGATGTGAGTTCAAACCTCACTTCCGACAATGCTTTTTCCCTAAGAAAGCCAGAGTTAAACAATCTACACAGTGGATTGCCTTAATTAACCTCTACTGGATCGGTGTCCCCCCCAAGGGAAGGTTGAGCTAACAGTGCGCTAATGGGATTAGCATATCGTTTTAAGTAACAAGAACATTTCCCAGGACATAGACATATCTGATATGGGCAGAACGCTTAAATTCTTGTTAATTTCACATTTCCACAAACTTCAAATGTTTCTTTTCAAATGGTACCAAAAATATGCATATCCTTGCTTCAGGTCCTGAGCTACAGGCAGTTAGATTTGGGTATGACATTTTAGGTGAAAATGGAAAAAAAGGGTCAGATCCTTAGTGGTGATAATATATCAAATGAACCGGAATAATAGTTTGTTACATTTCACCAATTGCCTACTTTAAAATGCGTTCACCTAGGCAAATTACTTTTGATTCAATTTGTTTAATTAGATTTTATATTTATTTAAATGTTTATTTTTATTTATTATTAATAGCAGGGCTTGACTTAGACTGCAATAGGTTCCGGTACTCATTTTGGGTGTCCTACTATTTATATTTAGGTGCAGGAACTCCACAATACTTTGTAGCTAATATTGTATAAGAGGAACAGGAGCTCAAGCAGTAGAACATTTGAGGTGCTGGTAGTCAGCTCTGGTAAGCTCCTGCCCACGTCAAGCACTGATTAATAGCCTTAATCCAGCATGTAACTTACCTACATTTCAGACTTTAGGTTACAGAATAGTCAGAAACAAATAAGAAGCTTGGTAGTTTGCAGTTACAGAATAGTCAGAAACAAATAAGAAGCTTGGTAGTTTGCAGTTACAGAATAGTCAGAAACAAATAAGAAGCTTGGTAGTTTGTAGTTACAGAATAGTCAGAAACAAATAAGAAGCTTGGTAGTTTGCAGTTACAGAATAGTCAGAAACAAATAAGAAGCTTGGTAGTTTGCAGTTACAGAATAGTCAGAAACAAATAAGAAGCTTGGTAGTTTGCAGTTACAGAATAGTCAGAAACAAATAAGAAGCTTGGTAGTTTGCAGTTGTCAAGAGTTCTAAGCCCAGACTCTAGGAGTGAATCTTTCCTGTAGAAAGGTGTATAATGGTCTCTGAATGGAGGTGAACCAGACTTCTGACAATGCTTTTCCATAAGAAAGTCGGAGATAAACAATCTACACAGTGGAGACCTCTGGGGTACATATTGTATCAGAATTACCTGTTTAAATTGCTTAAAAAAGGAAACCCTGATACATTGTAATCTTTGTTTGACAAGTGGTTCTGAAAGGTCATGAAATTACCTTCCAAATGCTATGTAATTTAACCAACTTTGAAAGCAGCAGTTACAACTATAGAACAGTCTTTTAAAAAGATTTGTAGATACAGGGCCATCACAGGATTCACATATTAACTGCACAGAAGCCTTTTCCCAATATGGCCGCCAAACAACTCAATGGGGTCTTATTGGATCAATTACAGTAACTTACAATACTGTAAGTTACTGTAAGTAGACTTGAAAATGGTTAATCTTCACCAGGATTTGTTTGTCGAAAGTCAGATAACCTCCAGTATGGAAATGTCTAACATTATTAAGCCTACTGCAGTAGCCCTTCACAACACCGTGCATGTCAATACCTTTAGTCTTAGGGCCCTTCCACATAAAAACACAACAGCTACCTACAGTAGAGAACCAGAATACAATGATTCCTTTCTCTACATGAGTAGGTACATGCACATTTGTTCGGGAGAGAAGCGCGCGAGAGAGACACCATTTGTTATCTCCATTCTAGACTAAATACTGTCGGTTGCTCTCTAGGACTATGGAGCATAAAATCCAAGGGTTAAGGGTCTAAGGGTTAAAAATGTTATGGTATTAGGCAACAGACTGCACTGTGGCACACAAACGCCTCAGGGCTATTATGTGAAGGTAGTTAAGTTCATATAGTAAAGGCATGCGGCTTGTTTCAGTGTATTGATGTATAATCATTCTATGGGAATCCCCAGCCATCTTTGTCTACACAGCCCAAACTCCAGACAGACACAGAGATGAGGTGGAGGGTGTTGTCCTGGGTTGTACTCTCTACAACAGCTTTGTTTTCAATCCTAGTTTAGGAAGGCTTTGTGTATGTCTGTTCTACAGTTTGGTAAACTTGTAGATAACATCCGTAGAAGGTTTTGTGCGATGGCTCACGCAACATAACAAAGCTGGACACAGGGAGAATGAGACGTAAACTGTTTGGGTTGGCAGCAATGGTAGTTTGATAAATTATGCCAATGAGAAAGCAAAGGCCTCTGTTATCCCACCCACCAGACTGTTTACCTTTGTAAAACTATAGGTTACATCCACACGTCTGTCACATGCAATCTCATTCCATGATAGTGGCATAATAATGCCTCGTCCAGAGCTCTGCACGTCAAGTTCCTTTTATTGAAGGGATGTTGTAGTCATGTCACTATTCACCTGGGTCTAAATTCTACCTTGAGATATTCACAGGCAACCGGTAAATCATGCACTGATGTAAATCATCGAGTTTCACATGGGGATCACAACCTCTCCCTCAACGTGAGCAAGACAAAACGAGCTGATCGTGGACGACAGGAAAAGGAGGGGCGAGCACGCCCCCATTGACATCGACGGGGCTGTAGTGGAACGGGTCGAGAGCTTCAAGTTCCTTGGTGTTCCACATCAATAAGGACCTGGTGGTCCAAACACACCAAGACAGTCATGAAGAGGGCACGACAATGCCTATTCCCCTCAGCAGGCTGAAAGGAGTTATACAGCTGCACCATCGAGAACATCCTAACGGGTTGCAGAAAAATCTGACTTTATTTGTCACATGCACCGAATACAACAAGTGTAGACCTTACCGTGAAAGGCTTACTTACAAGCCCTTAACCAACAGTGCAGTTTAAGAAGAGTTAAGAAAATATTTACCAAATAAACTAAAGTTAAAAATAAAGAAAGTAACACAATAATGAGGCTATATACAGGGGATACAGGTACCGAGTCAGTGTGCGGTGGTACAGGTTAGTTGAGGTAATTTGTACATTTAGGTAGGGGTGAAGTGACTCTGCATAGATAATAAACATAATAAAGTTAGCGCCATCCAGGACCTCTATTCCATCACACTCTTCACATATGCTGGTGCTATTCTCTGTTTATTATCTATGCATAGTCACTAACCCTACTTACATGTACATATTACCTCAATTACCTCTACTAACCCATACCCTCGCACGTTGACTTGGTACCGGTTCCCCTTGTATATAGCCTCATTATTGTTATTTTATTGTGTTACTAGTTTTCCTCTGTACATTTTTCTTACTTTTTAATATTCTGCGTTGTTGGTTAAGGGCTGGTAAGTACGCATTTCACGGTAAGGTCTACACCTGTGATGTATCTGGCGTATGTGACAAATACGATTTGATTTGAAGCTAGGATTCGGCCCCCTAGTTTATATTGTACGGACTGAGTGCTCCTTCTGAGGATCATTAAACGTGTAAACAAGTGCATGTAGCGTTAACAATTATTAACATGGATAGTGCCTCAGGACAGCCTTCTGGAACAGTTAGGTCTCACTTTAACATGTTGAGATGTTCCAGAACACTCACTGGAGCAGGGTGGAAATAGGTGCTTATGGTATCAACCTGAGGATGACCATTAAGTTTGTGGTTGGGTGTTTTAGGAAACAATGTACAAAATCCTGAATTTTGTCTATAAAGTGCTTTGTTCAATATGTTCCCGTTTAGAATGGACAATACTGTGAGATGGGCTAATTGTTGGGGTTTCATATTGTGAATAAAAACAATTGTACTCGGTACAAAAACAAAATAACATGGTCCTCCAAGTGATACTGCTGAGTAATCCAGGCAGGCCATTGCCTGTACCATGAGTCATAATGTGATTGTTAGGTTGAAAAGATGCAGAACGCATGTATGTTGTCAAACATACAGTACCAATCAAAAGTGTGGACACACCTACTCATTCCAGGTGTTTTCTTTATTTGTACTATTTTCTACATTGTAGAATAACAGTGAATACATCAAAACTATGAAATAACACACATGGAATCATGTAGTAACCAAAAAACAAATCAAAAGATATTTTATATTTGAGATTCTTCAAAGCACCCAGCCTTTGCCTTGATGACAGCTTTGTACACTCTTGACATTCTCTCAACCAGCTTCATGAGGTAGTCACCTGGAAGGCATTTCAATTAACATGTGAGCCTTGTTAAAAGTTCATTTGTGGAATTTCTTTCCTTCTTAATGCGTTTGAGCCAATCTGTTGTGTTGTGACAAGGTAGGGGTGGTATACAGAAGATAGCCCTATTTGGTAAAAGACCAAGTCCATATTGGTCTGATAAGTTCACATTTTAGGTTTTTGATTCCAACCTCCATGTCTTTGTGAGACAGAGTAGTTGAACGGATGCTTAATGGGACTATCATTTGTTTTCCACCATCACAATGACCCAAAACACACCTCCAAGCTGTGTAAGGGCTATTTGACCAAGGAGAGTGATGGAGTGCTGCATCAGATGTCCTGGCCACCAAAATCACCCAACCTCAACTCAGTTGAGATGGTTTGGGATGAGTTGGACCGCAGAGTGAAGGAAAAGCACCTCTTTCAAGACTGTTGGAAAAACATTCCTTTTGAAGCTGGTTGAGAAAATGCCAAGAGTGTGCAAAGCGGTCATCAAGGCAAAGGGTGGCTACTTTTGAAGAATCTAAAACATAAACATATTTTTTACACTTTTTTGGTCACTACGTGATTCCATGTGCTATTTCATAGTTTTGATGTCTTCACTATAATACTACAATGTAGAAAATAGTTTAAAAAAAGAAAAACCCTTGAATTAGTAGGTGTGTCCAAACTTTTAACTGGTACTGTAACATAAAACCATTTCCTCTCTAGTTTAATAGACCCATTAATCAAGTTAAGTATGCCTTTTCAGTATGGTCTCTTCACTACACCCAGCTCTTACCGCCTTCCCTTTTAAGACCATATCTCACTGCTCATATGTCCAATTTGTCTACAATACATTTTTATTATTTTATGATTTTAATTAATCTTAACTGTATTTGTTCATTCCACTTTGTCAGGTTGAGTGCTTTGATTGCACTGTACTTCCTCAATTGTAAAAAGGTTCATTTGTTCACATACTCCTACCGTATGCCTACCTCACTCCAAATGTTGCACAGTGGGATCTGGTGACAGCTATTTCACTCCTACTGGCTTGCCAAGACCAGAAGTACGTCATTACCACATCAGGAGGGCAGTAGGATCGCTGTGTCATGTTAAGTCTCATTCCCCAGAGAGTCTGAGGGCAGCGGGGGCTACCTAGTAACCCATACTTACTGTAGGGTCTCTCAGACAGTATCTGCAGCAAAGCTCTCTCTTCACAGCATTGTTTGTGTATCCAGTCGTTAAAGCTGTAACTACACAGGTTTAGCAGCAGTAGGCTATTAAGTTTGATTTGAATGGACTTCACAGGTATATGTTATGTTCAAGTCATGTCTGGAGGCTAAGGGAACTTCTGTCAGGTCCTACTTAACCCACACAGGACAAGTCAGAAGATACTGTAGGTCTTCCATCATCATCTGAACATTGCCTCAGTGTTCTCTCCATGTCAGCGTTTTGTTCAGAGATGGTGTTTTAGGAAGCTGGGCTCTCAGGAAGAGAACTCCTCACAGGCAGACGGGAGATTCTTGTCCTGGACAGTGCTTCTCTCTAAAATGACCCCAATTGTGACTGAGCATTGCACTCCCACCTACTTCTTTCCCTAGTCTAAAATAAAATATGCAATAACAGCAAGTTGTCCTTTGGGTTTGCATAATGTTTCTCACCTAAAACTATTGGCAAAGAGCAAAATGTTATTTTCACACACAGCACTTGTTGCAAGGGGCATGTAAGACTACTGTTTTTGGAAGAAGGGGGATAGGGAGAGAAATGAGAGCAATGAGAGTAATCTCATTTGTAAATGCAGAGGTTGTGTGTTCCTCTGAGTGCAATATTCTGTAAAAACACACCGCAATACGCACATCCTCAAGCCCTCATGACAAATCAGTTCTATCTTATTTTCCTTCATTAATCTCTTAGCAGGCTTTAAAATGTTAAATATGCAGCATTTTCTTTGATGAATTACTGAAGATTAATAAACCCAGTATCCCGAGACACCAGTGCTGCCAGTTGCCGAGCCAACAAAAACACACCCTAGCAGCATCTTATCCTATAATCTGTTTTAAAGAACTTAGACACAGCAACATACTGGGAAAAGTTGTCATGTCACCAGCTTCGGAAAATGTTCCCTTTCCCATTACATCTGTATATCACATCTATAAATCGAGAGGGACAGAGAAGAGTTCCCAAAGCTTAAGCTTGTAATCCCAGAAAAGAAGCAGCACAGGGGAGGAATAGAATAACATGAGTATTTGTTGATCAAGCATTTATGAGGACACAACGGTCGTTTCACAGGGGTGATGGAACACTCTTCTTAAAGGCCCAGTGCAGTCAAAAACGTGATTTCCTGTGTTTTATATACATCTACACACTATGAGGTTGGAATAATACTATGATATTGTGAACATAATGGTAATGCCCTTTTAGTGTAAAGGCTGTTTGAAAAGACTGTTTTGGTGGGATGGAGCTTTGGCTTGCCTGGTGACATCACCAGGCGGTAATTAGTAGACAAATAAGAGAGTTCCAAACCTCTCTGCCAATAACAGCTAGTTTTCAGTTTTAAGGTACTTTATTCTTGCTTGAGAAATGTATCTTTGCTAAGAAGCTATTTCTGTTTATTTTTGACCATTTTCATTCAAAATAATCACAGTAAGGTACTTTATTGTTACCCAGAAACGATTTTATACGGAGATAAAAATGGCCGCATTGGACTTAAGTCAGAGACTTTCTCACAGTTTTTAAGTAGCCAACAATCTTTGATGTCATAATCGGAAAATGTGTTTCAATCAGATGATATACAGTTACTGCTTGTCTGATGGAATGTTGTATGTTTTATAACATAAAAACAGATCCGATCCATGGGAATTTACAAATGGCAGATCTAGTAGGATATAACTATTTTTTAGCAAATAAAGGTTCTGACTAACTCTTAGGGAGTCAATATGGAGCCTCCACACAACAATGGCTCTTGTTTGTGACTTAAAAGTATTTGTGCTGTGTATTCAGCTTAGTCTACATAACAGGCAGTTTCCCAAGCCCATGCCATGAATGCTCAATAGTTGTAGCATTATGTGGAATGAACACATTATGTTGAGCCACAACAGTTATTTTTCCCCATTGATGACTTATCTCCCCCAAATGAAAAAAACAACAGGGATAACTTAGCCAGCAATGTTTTCGCCTGTGGTATTTGAGTAGCCTATGTTGCAGTTTACTAAAGTCTCAATACATAATTCATACTTTACCGTTATGCCACTGTTTTGATACACAATACAATTTTCCAGACGTCACAGAAAGACCTCTCAACCTCTAAAACAGGGCCAAGCAATACACCTACGATCTGGATCTAAGATAGTGTGCTTTTCTTTGTGGGTTGTGGCCTACAGATAAGGCTAAGAAATGCAACTGTATTCATGCCTGCGTAAAGGACACATTTTGTTTTCCCTAGATTATTCATCAGCTCCCCTAGGATTGTATAGCATGGGATTCATTCCCCTGGGAGAAAACACATGCACGCGCACACACCAGCACACACGGCCTGCATGTACGCTCACAAACACCTCATTCTGAGAGACGAGAGGAAAAGGAGTGGGAGGATTTCCCCCGCTTTTCTTATTTTCGGCTTACATGAGGTCATAGTGACCATCAGGCTTAACAATTACTAGACTGGAGCTAGACCAATAACATCATGTTGATGTCCACAACAGGAAATACAACATACTTTCAATAAAAGTTTTTTTTTAAATCTCAAGAAAACAAAGCTAAGGACAAAACAGAGGTTATGAGTATTACGTGTAAAACCACTTAAAAGTTATAACTACAAACTAAGTCTTTGCTTTGTTTATATTTGTGTATAAATAATCAAGTAAAGAATCATTATTTGAAGATCACAGTAATTTAATAGACAAACTTCCATTATGGGGAGTTTTGATCTTGTTTACAGTATATTGTTAATCTGCGAATGGCATTTGTCCAAAAGACAAATACTAGATTTTTTGCTTTTCACATACAGATGATATTATTTCAAATATGACCCACACTTCTTGTGTAGCATGGGCTGTTTGTTCAGCCCTGCTTTGCAGCTGCCTTGGCTGCCTGATGGGCCCGTCTCTCCTCCTCAGCCCTCTCCTTCATCTCTTTCTCCCTTCTGATGAGCTGCTGCCTCTCTGCCTCCCACTCCCCCACCTTTCTCTGGTACTGCTCCATGTCAGGGCCCTCTGCTGAGGCTAGGCTCTGCTGGACCAGGCTGGAGACCAGCACCTGCAGGGGACTAGGGTCCACCTTTCCCCTGGACTGGAGCTGCCCACTCAGAACCTACACATGGCCAGAGGAGATGAGGTGGTGAGCGATGGGGTGTATGGAAAAGGAGGCATTAAGGCCTAGATTCAATCAGATCAAGTGTTAACCGGCGATAGCCGACACCCGCATAGCTGATGTTTTGCCTGGTGTCGGACGGTGTAATTGCTATCAAACCGGTGAGCAGTTGCTCTTGTGATCGTCACGATGAAGATTTATTTGATCTTAATCAAGGTGTAGGCCTAGATTACATCACACATTCCAGTGTTCGAACTGGTAAACACCGAGGCATGGGATTCCTACTAATGAGACTCCGTGCAGCCAAAGGCATTGTCCGTCATAGTTATACCGGAAGCCGCTTGTGGATTTAACAGCTCTTACACGGTTCCACCTCTGACACCGTCAAAACACATGTTATGCGGGTGTCGGCTTGCGCCAATCTAATTGAATCGAGCCCTAAGTGTAACTGTCGTTGTAGATTATGAGTGCTTAATAGCAATTTATTCAACTGATCAAAACAAGAAATCTGTAACACAACATACATGCAGTCCATACACAGGCTCTTCCCTTGTTTAATTGATCTTCCCTTTGCCCAGTACCTTAAACCTGCTGGCATAGAGGGGTAGCTTATCTCTCTCTGCCTGGTCGTCCTCATCCACCTCCTCCTCTTTCTTCCCCTCCTCTCCTCCGGACTCATCATCCTCTCCAGATGAGGAGTCTGAGGCAGAGGACAGGTCCTGCAACAGACCCTCCAGGTAATCCACCTAGGAGAAACACACACACACAGCACAGGTTTAAGGAAACACACAGACGCAACTGGGACAGGCGGACATGCACTGACAGACCGACACGATAACTCTGGAGCAATGAGCATCCCCTCATAGGAGTCCATCAGGACAAAGAACGGACGCGAAAACAAACACACGCAGACAATGGCACACACAATTAATATTTCCTGATCTACACCGAGTCCTCAGTTCTGACACTGTCCTGCTTTCTGGCAAACCTGGTTTGGTTCCCAAAGTCTCAGATTCCCCCTGTTCTCCAGACTCCACTAAATCACACTACTCTGCTCAGAGTTGAACTACTGAACTAGATAGGGCTAGAGGAGCACTGCACCAGGGTCCGTTGACGTGCTTCTGGGTATAAATAACCCAGATATAACAGTCTCAACACTAAGCCCTGGAGATAAACCCTCAGACCGTCTCATACCCTGTACCTGGAAAGTAACAGCTCTCTACTGCCACCAGGTTGGTGTCATATGCTCATTGTGTTATTTGCAGCATTTGATGAGTAAAATGAGATTGTAAACAATCAGCTAAACTGTACAGGCTTCTTATTCATGATAATGCTTTATAATGAGTAAGTCTTATACTTGTATAATGTGTTACTAATGATCTTGTTCGTGTTAGATGCTGATTTAGGTATTGTAAAAAGTACAGCACTAAGACAGGTATTGGTGAGTACATACAGCATCCTTTGATAGTTTGCCATCTCCAGGAGCGGCAGCTACTCTCTCCATGACGGCCAGGGCCCGGCCCAGATACCCTGGGGTCCACATCAGAGGCATGCCCCTGAACACAGCATGGATCCCTGCCCCCATCTCCACCTTACCTAGAGACAGACAGAGAGAACGAGAGAGGAGCAGGAAGTGGAAACTATCAGAGATGTGATCAGCACAACATGACAACCAGACCATGCGGTTTGGAGAGGTTGATTTAAATGTTTAACAAGAGGATAAAGCAGGGTTTCCTGAGGAATCATCAATCTTCTGCTATCGACAAATGGTTAGGAACATGAGGAAAGGCTATGGCTTGTTTTAGGACCAGGAGTATGGTCTGACTGGGGGAATACAGACCTAGTAAAGCACAGCCCAGCAGTTGAGCGCTGAGGCCTATAGAGCCGTCCTGCTTCAGACCAGATATCAGCAGCGATGCTCCCAGAGCCCTCTCCTCTGACATCTGCACAGTCAACCAACACAAACATACACTTATGCTTCAGACAACATTTGAAAATAGCATAATGACTGACTTCCACAGAAATACAGTAACTGTGGCTGCTAAATTTAACTGATACATTTTGCACTCGTCTTTTCCTACTAGCACTGACTGGTGATAGATACTTTGTTGAGGGAAAATCTACTTGCTGCGATTGTGATAAGTTGTCTCACCTAGCTATCTTAAGATGAATGCACTAATGTAAGTCGCTCTGGATAAGAGCATCTGGCTAAATGACTAAAATATAAAAAACATGTAAAATATATACATGTAAATATCCATATTTATCAAGGGAGATGGTGTTGTGCTGGGATCATAGTGACCTTCTCTACACACATATGCCCTCCTTAAGTTAACAACAATCAATCATTTCTACAGAGTCCAGACACTCCAAATGTTCTTTGGCACGATAACTTCTCCCGGACATGTTGGTACACATGAAGTAGAGCAGTGAATGCTACTTTACTTACGCTGAGCTCTGGTTTGGTTGCAAGGTAATTGCTAAGTGCATACAGGGACAGGATCTGTGTTGTGGGCAGATTAAAAGACTCCTGAAGCATCACCTCTTCCACGACAGAACAGGCACCTGCAGAACAGGAACAACCTTGTGAGGTTTTAAGCTACATTTCATATGTGTGTACATTGGCTTAGTTTTGTTTAACCCGAGTTTTTCCAAAGGAGGTCTGGGATAACTTTACAGTTTGACAGATATTACAGTTTCAGAAGTCAGAGAGTCTTTACCTTTGAAGTCTTCATCTTTTATGAAGGAATCTAGCAGAATGTTGAACGTGAAATCATCTGGGAACATTCCATATTGCACCTAAATACAGAAACAGAGAATGGTTAAAAACGTTCCATAAGCAAAATATCATAGTCAACCTCAGACATTGAGGTCAAACTCTTTAGAATGTAGATTTTCAAAAAGGCACTATGTACTGGACAATTACCATTCTAGGTAGAACATTAATGACAATGTTATGGTCATGGAACATTGGGTGCCAACATGGAGGACACTTTGTGACACTGTGTTTCTATACTCAGAGTTGATATTCACGTCATAAAAGGAATTCCCCTCGACCATCCCCACAAATTGGGTAAAACATTGATACCCATTGTAAAAACAAACAAAAAAGCCAACTTCGTTGTCAGTTTTTGTTATACAGAAATAAAAACACATGCTGCTGTATTGTTCAATGTACAAGTTGAATTTGCAATTGACTAAAACAAGCAGACAACAAGAAAATGTCAAGTTTTTGAAGTGAACCAATGGGGTAACCTAGCTCACCACAGGTTGTTTTCACCATTTTCATTCTATCTAATACCGAGTGGACTATGGCTCTGCTTAGCATAATGTAGTCCTACCTTGTTCTTGAGTGTGTGCAGGGCCTTGTCTCTGGCCCCGTATCTGAGACACTGTCTGACCCAGCTGTGGACAGTCCAGTCTCTGAGGTACCAACAGTTCGGGCTGTGGCGAAATCTACAGGAGAGAAAAGAGAGATGTTCAGACATAAAAAACAAGAACAAACAAGACGTGAATGTTTATGACTTCTGTTATGTCATTATTCTGACGCTTTTATGCCGCATAGGTCAAGTCAAGCGTAACCGCTTAACCCATAGGCTTGTAATCTTGTAATCACATAAGAAACAGATTCCAGAGGAGGGGAGAACAGGGAAGCTCTTAGACAGCATCGAAGCACAGAACAAACATGCATGTGACTGAACATAAACACACCATAAAAGACTTTGGAAGAAAACAGGGGTCAGAAGACAGTGGCCAGGAAGTGAACACCCGAACAAAGAAAATAATTTAACAGGGCATGCAAATTAGGCTTACTTATACAGATAGTACTCTGCTTGATCAACCTCTTCTCTTGACGATATGTTGTCAACAAACTGAAAAAGAAAATACACAGAGATATGTTCTGACAATGAAGTAGTTTGCTACAGCTGAAACTGGTTGACAGACATACAAGCTACAAGGATGAAATCTCTCGGTACTCTGCATGCTCTTACACGTGATATTGACAGGGAGCTGACAGGGAAGTTTCGGTCATACGTCCTATCCATCAAGGAGGCCAACAACGCTGTAGGATGACATGTTCATATTCAGCTTTACTTTCACATTTCACAAGAGCTAGACTTGCTGAAACCTTCTGCCATTTAAATATATGACTTCGATCTTCAAAAGACTTTACACTACTAATAACACAGTACAGTATCTCTCCACGTGTAGCCAACACTGCCCCCCTGTGTTAATTTAGTGCTGACATTCACAGACATCGTCACTGACTTGACAATTACATCTTCAGTACGACGTATGCACAGAATAACGAATATATTCACACGTCACTGTGTCTCCCAAAACTAAAATGCAACTGATTTCATGCCCACTTAACAGCTAACGTGTGGCAGATATGATTGAGGCCCACCTTTCATTTGTTGCGCTGGGTAGGGACAAAGAGAATTGTTAGCAATGAGTCTTACCCAGATTTTGATGATCTTTCTCTCTTGCGTCCCATAATTTGGTGTCTGTGTATGGTGTGGAAAGTAGACATCTTCTAGCTGTAGGACATAAACAAGAATGACAACACGTTACATAGAGTAGACAATGGTCTCTGAAGGTAACATGCACAATGCAATTTATTGCGATTACAGTAAAAGCAACTACTAAGTTAAACTTTGGACAAACGGGATAAGAGGCATCTTATTTGGTTTAGCTTGTGAGGAGTTCGGCTAGGTTAGAATGGGTTCATTATACGTAGCTAGCTAGGTAGCCACCTGGCTAGCCTTCTAGCTACTTGCCTGGAAAAACACAAATAGTTCGGCCAATCAGTGAATCAATCAATGATAGAAAACGTTCCTGATTTAAATAATTCCTTTTTAGTGTTAAAAAAATGTACCTATAAAACGGTGATTTCCACATTTACGGATAACTTTGACAGCTCCTAAACAACGCTTCAAAGTGTAGGCTGCCATCTTGGGACGATACCAATATATGGCAGAGGGGAGCAACAATGTTGAGTGAAAGAGAGCCTTACTCAAATACACGTTTAATGCGAACCGTAACACCATGAAAAACAGTATATATAATACGGAAATAGAAACGGTGTTATTTTTTCTAAATACTATAATTATGTATGTTTAATAAAAAATATCAAACATAACATTAGAATGAAACCCTTTATATTTATTGGTACGGTCTCGAGTGCCTGTTATGGTGAATGTCAATTGTCCCAGTGGCAAATTCATTGGAAATAGGTAGGCCTGTCTGAACAAACCCATTATTTGATTATATCAAAAAGTCGTTATAGATATTATGTGTAGACTGCAGAGTCGTTCAGACTGATGATGGCTGTTAATTTATGGCTCTTCCAGTTCTTCCAGGAATGGGCAACATTGATCCATAAAACCAATAGAGATAGATATATAACTCATCTTTATATCTGTGCTATTATAGCGTCTGTGACAGCATGGGCAGCGCCATTGAGGCTACAACCCATAGGAATCCCACCCAGGTGACTACTTTAAAATGACTCAGGCATTGCGGAGTCCCTGAATGGCGCTACCCATGCTAAAACGGCCTTTTGGCCACTACAGGCCTCAATCATTCTCTATGATAAAACCACAGTTTCTAAACAATATTTGATAAAACCCTACTGAATCGAAGGGAATGGGAAACGCTGTAAACTTTGATTTAAAAAATACACACTATTGTAATGTTAGGATGGGCGACTATGGGAATCTTATTCATTAGGCACCAATAGGTACAGTGCGCCTTAGAGTTCCACACATTTTTGGGTGTGGAGTGGTGCAGTGGTCTAAGGCATTGCATTTCAGTGCTAGAGGAGTCACTACAGGCCGTGGTTCGATCCCGGGCTGTATCACAACCGTCCGTGATCGGGATTCCCATAGGGCGGCGCACAATTGCCCCACCATCGTCCGGGTTAGGGGAGAGTTTGGCCGGGGTAGGCCGTCATTGTAAAATAAGAATGTGTTCTTAACTGATTTGAATTCGTATTCATTAAGGCACAACGTAAAAAAAAAATGTTTTGAATCGTAAAATAATAATTGACCCATACCCTGCTCTCTGTCACCTGTTCAGGTACTGTGGCTGCGGATGAGCTGCAGAAACAGCAGGCTGTCCTCCCACAGATCTCAGCTGCCCTGGCAAGACTCTTTTGCTTCCCCTGCAAAAAAGGAGCCAAAAAGTAGTTGTGCAGGTATAAATACCAACTTATTTCAGTGCACCTTCCACCATTCCACAAACCCAGAGCAAACAGAAGAGGGAGACAAACACATCCTCTTCTTGATTTTTATCAGGCCCACTTGGCTACAAATTCTAAAGTGCATTTTGCTGTGTGTAGTGCATCATTATTTTGACTAATTAACAGTATTGCAATTGAAACAATAAGAGTTACTGTAACTAATAACAAAAAAATGCATCCCACCCTGACTCCACCACTCAAATATAAGCTACCTCAAATGTAAGAGATAACGCCCCCTTTGATGGCTTAATATTCTCTGAATCCTTTAAATTACTTAATTTACCAATACAAAAGGTATTGCATAGGCCAGGCCTTTCTAACCAAAGACCATATGGCTGCTAAAGTATCTTCTAATGTATTTGTGTCAGATCATAGTCCTTCACCTTGAACCAATGTGTTTGTATTCAAAACATAGTGTAATCTATTTGTTTACTACGGGACGCTCCTTGACCGTGATTATGTGAACTTCTTGGCCCAAGGTCTAGGCAGGTGACAGGTCATGTCCTGGGTGGGTCTCTGTTATTAAACAAAAGAGGGAAGAATTTCTGCACCCTTTAGTACACTGACCACCAAAACAGGAAGTTCCCTACCTGAGAACTGTGCCAAAGAGAACACACAGGAAGTGAAGCATTTTAGCAACACAGTTGCTGCAGACATAACTCTGTCCCTCATCCCGATGCTTTATGGCCTCTGTGAAACTTTACAGGGAGAGCTTTGAGTTCCAGCTGTGTGTTCCTGGCAATAGTGAATGAAGAGAGGCAGAGAGGCCATACACCCCACTTAGTCTTACCACATTTACATAAAGACCCTACAACACCATCTCTACACATTATGGACTGATTCAGGTAGACAAGATACGATTTATCCTTGCAGTTTGATATTCTACCAGGTTATCAGAATTTACCCACCAAGTCTAAAAATGTTTTATCTCAGTGACTGTGAGATGGAGATAAAGAATCCAGAAGTAGTATTTTTTAGTTCCAAAACTGTCTTTCATCCCGTAAACCGGTTCCTCTTTATTCTACGATAGATTTAGCCTGATTTGTGTGTACACTGTACTTTAAAAAAAATGAAAATGTATGCACTCGCTACTGTCAGTCACTCTGGATAAGAGCATCTGCTAAATGTACCACTGCTGAATTTGTACAGTTCAACTGAGCCATTCATGGTGATTACTGATTAATACATTATTGCTATATTTTAGTAGATGCTCTGGATGACATACATGAGCCATCTGGGTTAAGTGTGTTGCTCAAGGGCACATTGACAGATCTTTCACTTAGTCGGCTCTGGGATGTGAACCAGCAACCTTTCAGTTACTGGCCCAAAGCTCTTAACCTCTAAGCTACCTGCCACACAGATTATACATACATAATGTCAAACTGCACACTGACATACACTCAGGATATGAGGCAGGTCCTCACCAGACATCACCGACAACAACGTCGCCTGTGGGCACAAACCCACCGTCGCTGGACCAGACAGGACTGGCAAAAAGTGCTCTTCGCCAATGAGTCGCGGTTTTGTCTCACCAGGGGTGATGGTCGGATTCCCGTAAATCGTCGAAAGAATGAGCACCGAGGCCTATACTCTGGAGCGGGATCGATTTGGAGGTGGAGGGTTCGTCATGGTCTGGGTCTGGTCTGTCACAGCATCATCGGACTGAGCTTGTTGTCATTGCAGGCAATCTCAACACTATTCGTTACAGGGAAGACATCCTCCTCCCTCATGTGGTACCCTTTCTGCAGGCTCATCCTGACATGACTCTCCAGCATGACAATGCCACCAGCCATACTGCTCGTTCTGTGCATGTTTTCTCGCGAGACAGGAATGTCAGTGTTCTGCCATGCCAGCGAAGAGCCCAGATCTCAATCTCATTGAGCATGTCTGGGACCTGTTGGATGGAAGGGTGAGGGCTAGGGCCATTCCCCCCAGAAATGTCCGGGAACTTGCAGGTGCCTTGGTGGAAGAGTGGGGTAACATCTCACAGCAAGAACTGGAAAATCTGGTGCAGTCCATGAGGAGGAGATGCACTGCAGTACTTAATGCAGCTGGTGGCCACACCAGATACTGACTGTTACTTTGGATTTTGAACCCCCCCCCCCCCCCCCCTTTGTTCAGGGACTCATTATTCAATTTCTGTCAGTCACATGTCTGTGGAACTTGTTCAGTTTATGTCTCCGTTGTTGAATCTTGATATGTTCATATAAATATTTACACATGTTAAGTTTGCTGAAAGTAAACGCAGTTGACAGTGAGAGGACGTTTCTTTTTTTGCTGAGTTTAGTTTAGAGCCTGCTGGACTTCAACCCAGTTTGGGACTCTGATGACAGTTAAAACCGTCGTGCAAGGACACAACCATCCCCATTAGAACAGACAAACTGTACAGTGCTGTACTCTGCTGTGTTCTAATGTAGTGCACTGTACTCTACTCTACTGTACTGAACTATAGTTTACTTTTCTTTACTGTACTGTACTCTGCTGTGCTCTATTGTACTGTACTCTACTGTGCTGTACTGTGATGTAAAAACTTGTGAAAAATAGATGTCTGTGATTGGTTCAACAATATAAAGACTACAAAACCCTATTTAGAGTCTGCAACACTCCAACCCAGTTTGGGGCTCTAATGACAGTTAAAAACTGAGGTGCAAGGACAGTACCATCCCCTTGAGAACAGACAGACCTGACCAGGGGAGAAGAAAGGAACTGTATCATTTACATTGAATAAGCAAGAGGAAGAGTCTGTTTTTGAAAAGAGAAGAGGTTGTATCAACCATTTTAGATGACATCCTAACCATAACACATTAGGTAGAGGGACACGAAATGGTGCTCTGTAGTAACTGCCTAGCTGTTATTGTTCAATACATTTACCAAAATATATCTGTCTTTGAAATCAAATGCAGCTTTATTATGGTGATTGATCCTGGTTCATCATTAGATTAACACCATACTGCCTGATTTGTAAAAGCACAACATTTTCAGACCAATCACTAACAGCCACATGAACCTTTTTTTCAGCCACAGGACACATTTTCCCATCAGAGTGAATGACTAATTTACCAGAGTCCCTTATTCCTGACTCCCCCCAACGGTTTCACTTCAGCAGAACCTGTGTGAGAGTGAACACCACTACCTCATTGAGAGGTCTTCTCTCTGTGCTCTATCTGGAGCAAGTAGACGTTGCCCTTAAATGCTGATCTATAGTCAGTTTTTCATTTTCCCTCTCATGACTAAGGTTCGGATAGGGGGAAGTTGAGCTGATCGTAGATCTGTGCCTAGTAGGGGTAACTTCTTCCCTTCTCTGTGCTTCCTTTCCGTGCCATTTAGCCGACGGTTTGGGTTGAAACATTTAGGTGAGGAGAGAAGAGAAGAAGAGGAGGATGTGAGAAGTTCCTCTTGACGTTTGCAGTTTCATACCTGGGATTTGGTGGTCTCTCTTGATAGAATAGGGAAGCATTGCTACTTTGTATTCTCATTTTAAAAGTAATGTCTACCACTTTACCTGAGATGACATAAATGGTGGGTTGGCTGATGCAAATGTCAAATTATCAGCCTTGACCTTCAAGTCAAATAACACAGTGGATGACAAATTGCTCTCTAATCGCAGTATTCTGAATCACATGTGAGTGTTCAGGAGGCTTGTTGTCTGGGACACCCACAGAGTCTCGTGAACGACCGTTTGATCGGGATGCAAAAGAGGTATGGGGAGAGATGTTTTCTCTTCCGCTTCCTCTCCTTTGTGAGAGAAGCGAGAGATCTCTGTTCTCCAAGAAGAAAGTCAACTCGTTCGCAAGTCATTGTGATCATCTCTGGTTCTGTACTGTGTGGTTTTAGAGAGGAGGAAACGTGGCAGTTGGATGATGCCCGAGTCCCTGAGTCTTACACTCTCATGCGTTGTTATTAGTCTCTTAAGTAGACCTCCTAGTATGGGTGTCTCACTGGTTCTGCAGTCAACAATGGTACATCATTGCCTGGCCAATAAAGACAACTGTAAGTTGGCTAAAGCTGAGACAGACTAGCACCCAATGTGAGACCTAAAATCCACTTTTCATTATTCTAGTGTTAAGTCATGTTTCTCTCTTATCATCAGGCATACAGTAGTTGCTATACAGTAGATCAAAGGCAATCATCATCAGGCCATTCAGCCATACACATAAAGCATACAGAGAGATGGAGTTGACAAGACTGGAATGGACTGTGGTCAGACTACTATACTCAACTCATTAGGCTTCATGCCCTCCCAGTAAGCATCATTTTCCAGGGCGTTGAAAATACATATTCTCCGGACGTTGAAATCAGATTAATTTTCGGCTCTGAATGACAGTTGAAAAGACATCCCTAACAGAAAAAGACATCCCTAACATTGGAAATATGTAATTTTTTTTTTGTCATTGATAATGTGGTTACTTTTTTCCCCTAATGAAGTAAGCATTGTATAATAATACTATTTGTTATCCATTTAATATAGGAGAGGAAGATTGCAATACAGTGGGGCAAAAAAGTATTTAGTCAGCCACCAATTGTGCAAGTTCTCCCACTTAAAAAGATGAGAGAGGCCTGTAATTTTCATCATAGGTACACTTCAACTATGACAGAAAAGAAATCCAGAAAATCACATTGTAGGATTTTTTATGAATTTATTTGCAAATGATGGTGGAAACAAAAGTTTATCTCAATACTTTGTTATATACTCTTTGTTGGCAATGACAGAGGTCACACACTGGTTTTCACACAATGTTGCTGGTATTTTGGCCCATTCCTCCATGCAGATCTCCTCTAGAGCATTGATGTTTTGGGGCTGTTGCTGGGCAACACGGACTTTCAACTCCCTCCAAAGATTTTCTATGGGGTTGAGATCTGGAGAATGGCTAGGCCAGGCGGTGTGCCCGGGCGGTGTGTTTGGGATCATTGTCATGCTGAAAGACCCAGCCACGTTTCATCTTCAATGCCCTTGCTGATGGAAGAAGGTTTTCACTCAAAATCTCACGATACATGGCCCCATTCATTCTTTCCTTTACACGGATCAGTCGTCCTGGTCCCTTTGCAGAAAAACAGCCCCAAGCATGATGTTTCCACCCCCATGCTTCACAGTAGGTATGGTGTTCTTTGGATGCAACTCCCAATCTTGGCTGCAACTCCCAATCTTCTTCTGGATCATCCAAATGCTCTTTAGCAAACTTCAGACGGGCCTGGACATGTACTGGCTTAAGCAGGGGGACACGTCTGGCACTGCAGGATTTGAGTCCCTGGCGGCGTAGTGTGTTACTGATGGTAGGCTTTGTTACTTTGGTCCCAGCTCTCTGCAGGTCATTCACTAGGTCCCCCCATGTGGTTCTGGGATTTTTGCTCACCGTTGTGGTGATCATTTTGACCCCACGGGGGTGAGATCTTGCGTGGAGCCCCAGATCAAGGGAGATTATCAGTGGTCTTGTATGTCTTCCATTTCCTAATAATTGCTCCCACAGTAGATTTTTTCAAACCAAGCTTCTTACCTATTGCAGATTCAGTCTTCCCAGCCTGGTGCAGGTCTGCAATTTTGTTTCTGGTGTCCTTTGACAGCTCTTTGGTCTTAGCCATAGTGGAGTTTGGAGTGTGACTGTTTGAGGTTGTGGACAGGTGTCTTTCATACTGATAACAAGTTCAAACAGGTGCCATTAATACAGGTAACGAGTGGAGTACAGAGGAGCCTCTGAAAGAAGAAGTTACAGGTCTGTGAGAGCCAGAAATATTGCCCCACTGTATATACTATTTATTATTGTCCTCATCTGTTACATGCACTTATGATAGCTTTCTCAAAAGCTTTAAAACCAGCAACAATGATTTTCTAAGTAATACAATTTACAGAACAAACCAACAGACCACTTCAACTACAATAACTTTCTCAGCAATGGTTACAGAAATATTTGTTGTTGCTATGACTGTGATATGTTGTTGTTAATCTACCTTAAGTGAGTGCACTGACTGTAAATTGCTGTCTGCTGAATGACCAAAATGTAAATGTAAAAATCAAACACTTCAAATCAAATCAAATTTTATTGGTCACATACAAATGGTTAGCAGATGTTATTGCGGGTATAGCTAAATGCTTGTGTTTCTAGCTCCAACAGTGCAGTAATATCTAACAAGTAATATCTAACAATTTCACAACAATACACACAATCTCGCAGAGCATGCTGTGTATTATTCTCATGAGCTCCGCCCCCAAACAAGTAAAAATCTGAACGAATCAAGGCTGGTCGAAATCTGAACGAGTCATAGACATTTAGACTATGTTTCACAAGTTTGAACAGCACAGTACAGTACGGCACAGTTCAGTACAGTAGAGCATGATTGGTTCAGTACCGGACCTAATCTGACCTAACCAATCATAGATGTCTATGTTTGAGCCAAATTAAGGTTGGTCTGGACCAGATCAAATCTGAACCAAGCATAGACATCTATAATTGGTTCAGATTTGGTCCGGTCCAGACCAAAAATCTAAGTCTGTGGATGTTGAAATCAAGGCCAGTCTGGACCGCACCAAAAAGGCGGCCAGTCCAGACACAACCAAAAAAAGATGTCCATAAGACATCTCCGTCGGTCCTTGCTTAGTGGGCTGTGGTGTGCCTTCTCATTACTTTCCTCTACACATGAGACAACCTTTAAAGCGTAAATCCCCCCCCCCAAAAAAAAAAAATCTGAATTCTTCATTCTTACAGCACTTTTATTAATTTCAAAGTCTCTCATTAGATGAGATTACTTTTGTTCGCTCATTATATCAAACAACAAACAACATAATTTACAGACCTATTAAAGCTTCCAGTAGAAGAGCATTTGAAACTACCATTAAAAAAGAGAAATCACTTTTATCACATTGTAATCCCATGCTAATTAATTCTAGATTGACAAGTACTAGTTAAAAAGTAACAATTTAGAAAAAATATATTTTCAAAACAATAGAATTTTATTCACAGCACAATTTCACCCTGATTTCAACTAAGCTTTTCTTTAAGACACGTCTTTTCACATGCACATGTATTGTTCGTTCTACCAGCCTGAAATACAACACACTTCACAGCTTATTCCAGGGGCGTTGCGCAGTTTTGCGGGCGCCCCCGGCAAGGTCAGAGGAACAGAAAAATGTGCCGTTTTATAGTTAATCGCATGCTATTTTACACATTTTGCCAATTGGGCTGTGAGAAAATGTTGCTATTTTCGAGCTCAGGGATTCTTGAAAGATGTAAAGTGCAACTAACTGGATTCAACTCCGTCAGACACCATAAAAGGCATTTCATTTTTACAATTATTGTCCAACAAGTGTTTAAAGGCCTTCATTGTTTAATTCTAACATTTGATTATTCAAATATGTCATACAAATTCCAAACGTATTTTTGTTATAGCAGTATTAAATGCTAATTTCGTTAGCAATTTGGCATGTTTTTCTAGATTTAAAACAACTCTTATAAAGCAAACATTATCTCTGAGGTCTTCGCCAGTGGCTTATTGGAGTTACTACTCAATTCTCTCCCCACCCTTTTACAATAGCTCTCAACTCTCTTCTCTTCAGCACAGTAGCCTATTCACGACTCGTACTCCTCTTGTCACTAAGAGGAACTCTTACTGTCGTTATAACTCCTTACACGTCTGTATTCTTCCCTGCTAAGATAACGTCTAAACTGCTTTCTCTGTTCTTCCTCCACCCTGCTCCCAGCTCTCACCAAATCCTCCTCTTCCTCCTCATCAGTCCCTACGTTTTTTGTTAAGACACCAGGGTCTGAGTGGTAGTCTTTTTCACATGGTTCAGGTGTGTCCATTATCTCCTCGCCTGGATCAGAATGGTACACCTGGTCACCTATCTCTAGCTGGTCTGGGTCAGGCTGGTACACCTGGTCACCTATCTCTAGCTGGTCTGGGTCAGAATGGTACGACTGGCTACCTACCTCGGAATCTGAGTGGTACGTATGTTCACCTGTGTTACCTGACTGTGGATAACACAGCTTGCCACCTATGTGGTGTTCACCTGCCTCTGACTCCGTTTCATACATCTGGTCACCTAATTCTAGGTTAGGTTGGTACAGCTGGTCACCTAGCTCTGAGTCAGAGTCATACACCTGTCTACCTGTCACACACTGGTACAACTGCTTATCTGCATCACCTGGCTCTGGAACAGGCTGATAAACCTCACCATCGGCCCCAGGAGGGTACACCTGTCCACTAGTCTCCATGTCCTGTCTATACATCTGTTTAGCTGTCTCAGACCTGTACACCTGTCCCCCAGTGTGGTGTTGGTAGACCTCAGGGCTGTACTGGCTCCTCTTGTACAGGCTCTCCTCCTCATCCTCGTCCTGACAAGAGCTCCCCGGGACGCTCTCCCCATCCGACTGGGAGAGGCGCAGGCAGGGCCGCGGCCGCCTGGGCTTCTGGGAGAGGTCAAAGGGCTCTTCCTGGCTGTAACGGGTCAGGAGGCCCAGAGGGGCCGACAGGCAGAAGCGCCCCTGTCGCCTGGACACTGAGGGACAGAGACTCATGTTACAAACTGACCGGCTGATTCTGATTTAGCTTCAGGGTAGGAATGTTGTAGGAAGTCTCAATGCAGGAAGGGAGGAACCATATAATGAATTCCTCCATAGCCTTTAGTAATTACCTCTTGCATCCAGGCCTCTATCCATGA
Organism: Oncorhynchus kisutch; assembly: GCF_002021735.2. Classification (NCBI taxonomy): domain Eukaryota; kingdom Metazoa; phylum Chordata; class Actinopteri; order Salmoniformes; family Salmonidae; genus Oncorhynchus; species Oncorhynchus kisutch. Next base: position 40,612,491 of record NC_034176.2, read on the forward strand.
TCCCATGTTTGACTTTCATGTGGCGGGTGAGATTTCCCTTCAGAGTGAACTTGCTGGGGCAGTAGAGGCACTTAAAGGGCCTGCTGTCAGAGTGCAGGTGCATATGGCCCATCAGGTTATGCATTCTGTTGAACTCCTTCCCACACAGCTGAAAACAAGGAAACACAAAAGAAAGCAGTCAAATATGTGCTCACGGACAAACCAATAAGTATTAAAGAACAAAACGATTATGGAACAGATTTATTTTCGGCCTAAAAAGACTTCATCAGGGTCCTAGGAAAGAATTGTACGTGCTTGAAAGCAACAGACAGATAAGTTGATAAACCAAAACCAAGATGTGCTGTAATTATTCCTCAAATAAAGAATTAAATAGCAACTTTTGAAATAGTTTGTGTACACATTCCTTGATTACAACATGTGAATTCCATTATTCCCCAAACCACATCCGTGGCAATTCATGGTGTAGTAAATACCATTCAAGGGCAAAACTGCACGCCATGTAGTCTAAAACTGTGCCCATTGATCAAACTTTCGTTTTTTATCAAACAACTAATGTGTTAGATGACTAATCCTCTCTGCACTCAGAGCTGTAACCGGAGCTGGACGTACTCATGAATGAATGTGCGCACACACACACACACACACACACACACACACACACACACACACACACACACACACACACACACACACACACACACACACACACACACACACACACACACACACACGCACACAGAGGAAGCTGAAGCGAGACAGGGCCAGAAGAGTAGGGCTGGGAAGGGCAACTCCTGCGCTGTCCTTCCTCTGCATTCTTTTTTATTAGGGTGGTCCTTTCCTTCAGGAGGAGAGAGGGACTGTAAACTGTCCAAGAGGACCGTGAGAAAACAGGAAGCGTTCCCTCCAGCAACAGAGAAAGCGAGATGAAATCTATTTGTGTGGCCCATTCTCCCGGGAGGCTGGGGGCCATTGTTAAAGAGGCAGTTTGTGCAGCGATATCCTTCCTATGGACGAGGATGGAACTCACTGCCAAATCCCCTCTCTATCTGCTATTTGCTCATCGTCTCAACCCTCCTACTGGAGAACAATGTCACAGAGTGTGGAGTTGCTTCAGAGTGTCAGTTGGCTTCATTAGCTTAAACGTGGTCCCACTTAACACAACAGAGACTTTATATTATAGTAATAACCCTGCTATACCCTAACCCTTATTCGGGTATTATTCATTTTTTTAAAGGAACTCAGTCCGGCTTTAAAACTACTCTTGCAATTTCGAAATTGGGTAGTGCATCATCAGTTACACTTGTTATGTCAGTCATTGCATACCATAGAGAGCTATTTATAACCTGTCAGAAATGTCCGGGGGGGGGGGGGGGGGTTCCCTAATCCTGGAAGGGGGGCCCCAAGTGAAAGAGTTTGGGAACCCCTGCCAAAACACATGTTCAACCATCTGTGTTCAAGTAACCAAGCAGGTTAAATTGTTCAGAGATGTAAAGAGACATGCAAGGCAGATAGCCAATTGTGGTACTATTGACATGCATCTACAAGGTGTATTATCTTCAGATACCCTGGCTTTTGAAAGGAGTTGTTGCATGTGGCAATTAGAATGTCATAAGAACATTCCCCATCAGAACACTCACCTTGCATTTGTAGGGTTTGATGTCAGAGTGGACGATCATGTGGGCCTTGAGGGTCTGTTTCTGGACAAAGCTCTTGAAGCAGAGGTGGCACTGGTAGGCCCGGATGTTAGTATGGATCAGGATGTGGCGCTTCATGTTGGCCAGAAGGGTGAACTCACGACCACAGATACGACACTTGTGCTCCTTCACCCCCTGATATATAGAGAGAGAGAAAGAGAGAGAAAGAGAGAGAAATGACCATCATCGTGGAACATTTTCTTACGTCTTGACAAGCAAGTCCGTCAGGGACAAGCAAGACATCGCAGCAACATGTTAGCATGACACCAAGAGAGTGGATGCCTTGTATCATTAAAACAATGCCTAAACACGCAGCTACTGTTACTGTAACAAAGCCTAATTTGTCTGTTTTTGAGGACAGCTGCTCTTTGTCCTGGCTTCACCATGTAGTACTAAAATACTGTTTGAAGCAGAAGCAATGATGTGCAATGATGCCCAGTAGTGTAAAAGCCATCATACTGTCATGAATTTCCTACGGCAAATGAAAAACAATAACAACCAAAACCATTTCAAGTCACAAAATGGAAAGGCTCCTGATGTTAGTGTCCTGTCACCAACAGGTATAGTCTACCTTAACACCCACTGACCCACAGGCAAACGCTTCATCTCCACAACACAACCTAGCCCTGTAAAGACATTTTCATCCAAACACACATGTTGACATTAGTGGACATTAGTACTTGGACAGTGTGAAGACCCCACCCAGCCTTACTTTATGTGTGAGTGTGTGCTGTTTGAGGTGATGGGACTGTATGAACTCCATGCCACACTCGCTGCAGATGTATGGCCGGATGTCTTTGTGCTTCATCATGTGGTTCTGCAGCTGACTGGGGTACTGGAAGCTCTTCTGGCACTCACTACACCTATACAGAAAACAGACATTCACTACACCTATACAGAAAACAGACATTCACTACACCTATACAGAAAACAGACATTCACTACACCTATACAGAAAACAGACATTCACTACACCTATACAGAAAACAGACATTCACTACACCTATACAGAAAACAGAAATTTACTACACCTATACAGAAAACAGAAATTTACTACACCTATACAGAAAACAGACATTCACTATGTCTAGACAGAAAACGAACACTCACTACACCTATACAGAAAACAGACACTACACCTAGACACAAAAACACAAACTCACTACACCTGGACAGAAAACAGACACAACACCTAGACACATAAACACAAACTCATTACACCTGGACAGAAAACAGACACTCTGAAGTGGCCTGGATTTATCAAAAAAAGCTAAATCCTTCCCACTACCTTGGGAGTCAACAGAAAGTTGCTTGCATTAAATAACATGTTTACATTCAAGTTCAAGTTCAAACTGAATGTGAAAGAGATATTCAGTCACTTGATGAACATGGAGGTCCAGTCAGAACTGTACTTCTTATTTATTAAAAGCGTACACATTTCGGCATCGGAGCCTTCATCAGAGCGTCTGCTTATACCCGACTGTACATACATACTGTATTAGATGTATACAGTAGTAGACATGTAGCCTTAGTTTTATAAGGACATTTATTCTAGTGTTAGGTACTGTAAGTATTTTGGGACTTTTATTATGAAAGCGACATAACTAGTTTCCTGTTATAATCCGCATACATTTTTTTGCTGCCGAACCCACAACCAGAAATAAGGGTAACAGACGTATGAGGTAATGTGTTTAAACCCCCCCTTTTTCCCCCCCTTTTTTCTCTTCTTTAAAAAACTAACATTTTCTGGTTTAAAACCCAGCTGGTGTTTCTGGGTATATGTACCTGTAGAGGGTGGGTCCTCTGTGTGCCGTCAGGTGTCTCTTGAGCTGGGCCAGAGTGGGGAAGTCTAGACCACACTCTACACATACGTTCTCCTGGCCCTTCTCATGCTTCAGCTCATGGGCCCGCAGCTCACTAGGATAGGCAAAGCCCCTCCCACACACCCCACAACTGGAGAGGAGAGATGAATAGAAATTGTTTTTTTGTCAAGCAGAACGTAGACACTAACTAATCAAGAGTAATGAATAGTCATAGGTATAACTATTCCTGAACTTTAGTTTATCTTCTTAAAGGAAAAATCCACCCAAAAGCTATATTTTGGCATTTGTTTCATTGGTCCATTGTTGATACAGTCCCAACATGTTTTGAATGTCTGCAATCACATTTTCATAAAAACTGCCGGCATGTAAGTTTGAGTCAAAGACTGAAGGCATGTAATGTAAGGTACTTGCTAATTAAACCATTTTCTTAGTAATCAACTCGACTAACAAAAGAGTATCTCCTGGGTGTGTGAAACGGAACAGACGGTCTAGACAAAGCTCATCCCAGTACTGACCTGTATGGCTTCACATCACTATGCTGCATCATGTGTCTCTTCAGATGGCTGGTCTGGGTGAAGGCTTTGTGGCACACCTGGCACTTGTGTGGCCTTGTGCCCTGGTGGGTAAGAAGGTGGGTGTGCAGGTGGCTCAGCTGCTTGAACAGCTTCCCACACAGGTGGCAGCCGTGAGGCTTGATCCCGCTGTGGCCCAGGATGTGTGTGACCAGGTTATACTTGGAGGTGTATGACTTCTCACACATACGGCACTTCCAACGCTTCTGGTCTCCCCCTACATCTACGTAGTAGCTGTCGTCAATGTGGATGTTGAGACCTAGCTTCTCAACGCTGGTCATCCCACCCCGGGGGCCTCCGTCTGGGCCACACCGACTAGGTCTGAGGGCCTCTCTGGGGTAGAAGGCTCCAGGAGAGAGGTGCATGACAGGCCCAGGCATGAAAAAGGGGAAGGGGAGGAGGCTGGGGTGGAGAGAGGGAAAGAATGGGGGAGGAGGGTGGTGCAGGAGGAGAGGAGAGGGAGGCCACAGAGGTGAGGGGCTGATTGGTTCCTGTTTCACCTGCATTGCGAGGCCCATAGGTGGATCATACCTGGACCGAGCCCTGTTGTGCAGCTGGAGCCGGGTCAGGTCAATCATACCTGGGATGGGCATGGGAGAGGGAGAGAGACGCGGATGAGAAGGGAGGGAGAACGGAAGGTGGGAGAGATCAACAGTCCTGGTGTTGCCTCGACGCTCCACCTCCTCCATGTCTCCAGGAGTGGGGGATTCAGAACCCTCCATTTTGAATGGAGTTCTTTTACGTTTTTGGGAGCCTTCGCTCTGGATGTAATGAATACCCTCAAGGCCCATAGGGAGATGGTGAGTCAGGGGGCTGAAGGTGGTGCTGTAGGCCTCTCTGGTCGGGGAGAGGGAGCGTTTGGGGAGGTTCAGGTCGAGTGGAGATTGGCTCAGGTAAAGACTGGGGTGAGAGACAGGCCTCAGGTCTTCCCTAAGAGGACTCCTCCTGTCTGGTCTGAAACCTAGGATATCTGTGTCCATCATTTACCTGCATGGGGAAATACAGAGAGGAAACCAGTTATTTATTTAAACTACTACAATATATTTATCATAAGAATGCTTCTTTGAGACCTGAAGAATAGGAAACAGCACTTAAATGACACACCTACTACACAGTTAGGAACAGTGGGTTAACTGCCTTGTTCAGGGGCAGAACAACAGATTTCTACCTTGGCAGCTCTGGGATTTGATCTAGCAACCTTCCGCTTACTGGGCCAAGACTCAAACCACTAGGCTACCTGCTGCCCCTCTGAAATCAGGAACTAACTTTTACCTCTCTCTCTTGCACACTTTTACGCTTCTCCCTCTCACTCTGCTCTCATATTTTTGCACGGATGGGTGGAAGGTTACTTCTCCTTTTGTCCTCCGCTATTGCTCTATATATGATATCTTACTGTGCTTTAGAGATCCACATGTTCCAAACACATGGACAATTTGTAGGTCTGCATACCCTGTATTCTCTCTGAAGAACCAATCAACGACATACACGAAAGAGTAGCCTGTGTATGATCAGGCTAATGTTGGAGTCTTTGTGGTTTTGAACTGAAGCCAGACAAATGAGATTAGCTGTGATAGAGTGAATCAGACAATGTGACGGGGAACTGTTCAACTTCTGCAGATCAGCTAAAAGAGGATGAGACAATACTGTTAATAATAAGGCTATTTATGTAAATACAGTGTGAGGGATGTTTCTGTGAACTGTTCTACAGCAGTAGGGGCTGCTGAGAGGAGGACGACTCATAATAATGGATGGAACGGAGCGAATGGACTGGCATCAAACATATGATACAGTGGTGGAAAAAGTAGCGGATTGTCATACTTGAGTAAAAGTAAAGTCACCCAGTAAAATACAACATGAGTAAAAGTCTAAAAATATTTGGTTTTAAATTGACTTAAGTATCAAAAGCAAAAGTATTTTTATTCCTTATATTAAGCAAACCAGACGGCACCATTTTCATGTTTTTATTTTATTCACGGATAGCCAGGGGCATGCTCCAACACTCAGGCATAATTTACAAACAAAGCATGTGTTTGGTGAGTCCGCCAGACCAGAGCCAGTAGGGATAACCAAGGATGTTATCTGGATAAGTGTGTGAGTTAGACCATGTTCCTGTCCTGCTAAGCATTCAAAATATACTTTTGGTTGTCAGGGAAAATGTATGGAGTAAAAAGTACATTATTTTCTTTAAGAATGTAGTAAGTTAAAGTAAAAGTTGTCAAAAATATATATAATAAAGTAAAACACAGATACGCCAAAAAAGTATTTTAAGTACTTTACAACACTAATTTGATACCATTCCACCTATTCCGCTCCAGCCTTTACCACGAGCCAGTCCTCCCCAATTAAGGTTTCACCAACCACCTGTGTTCTACAGAGCAAAAACAGTGAGATCTTCCAATGTTGAAAGAGATAAGGAAAGGGATGGTGATGGTCATCATAAAGGATAAAGATTAGATCACAAATCAATTCTTGTTCATAGAAAGACACAACAAATAGTCTACTCTAAGCTTCAATTTGTTATTGCGTTCAAAGTGTGAAAAGAATATCATGATGTGAAGTATACAATAATACTATACACAGAACATGGTACAGCATGGAAAGACCCCTCTGTCGCTCTCCGTCTGTCTGCCATGCTAGTTTGCATCCCCAGTGAATACAACACAACTCACACATTAAAACAAAAGCCCCTCCTCATCCCCCTACCATACCCCTACCCTGTTAGTCCTCTGTTGGATCTGAGGGACTCACCAGCTCAGTGTAGCTCAGCCTGTCTGTCCTCTCTTCTGTACTGTTGCAGTAGTGCAGTAGCTGTGTATTAGGCAGAGGTACCAGCTCCTGTACCTATCTCTCTGGCTACTCTGCTCCGCTCTCGCCCTGCTCCTGTCCTGACAATGAGCTACCCGTCCACGGACAGCATTTGAAGTGACTTAAGAAAGTGAACAGGAACAATCACTTTGTTCTCATTTTTCAGATGAGTACCTTCGGAGAGAAGGAAGGAAGGGAGGGGAGAGGAAGTCAACAAGCCTAGTGCCTTCCTGCAGAAAAATAAGGAAACCCTAGATAGACATCTTCATTTCTTTACAAAATAAGGATTTACACGGCTTTGGGGGTGACTGGATGAGGCTTGTTTTTAACAATTCAATAGTACTACAACGTTGTTTAAATATTGTGCATTCATTAAAAGGCATGCAAGTCTAGGAGAGGAGTTTTAGACTTTCAACACCAACAGTTCTGGGAGCCACTTTCACATTTCTGCTTTTCCCATCCTGCAGGGTTGAACATAATACCACAGTACGTAGATATGAAGTTAGTGCAGTAATGGCTTCAGGAAATGTGAAAAAACAATTGATGCTGGAAAGACAATTTATGCATATATGATTGAATTGAATTAGGAATCATATTTAGTTTTGTGAAGCTGATGAATGCTCTTGGTTAGGTTGTAATTTTTATGTAGAAAGTTCCAGTGCCCTGATGACATGACTTCAGCATTTCAAGTTGTATAGACACAAAACTAAATCAAAGTGAAGCTCTGTCTGCTTTGACATATTTTATATTAGGGTATCAATGTAATGACTGGGAACATTAGACTATTTCAAGGTATTCCTTTGTTCACCTGGTCTGCTTTACCCACTTGGGTGATGGGGAGGTGTTCTGCAGCATAAACAGAAGGATTGAGTTGAATTATATTAGGACAGTGTAACGTGTAGTGAGTCAATACAGCCACATGGTGTTGGAGAACCTCACTGAACCATGGGAAAAGAGCTCAGTTGTTGAGCAATTTGTCTACCGGGTATTATACAACGGGTAGGTCTAATCCTGAACCCTGATTGGTTAAAAGAGCATTCCAGCCAAGTTACCACCGGCTAAATCTATGACGTTAAAATTCCTATTTACTCTGTTCCATCTGAATGCGCAATCCACTGGCTCATCAAGCCAGGCAGTGCAGTTACAAACTTGATATCCACTATAAAAAGCAACTAGACATTCTCACATTTATTTTAGACTAACATTTGGTTTTAGATTTGTATGAACCTTGCTGTCTGTCTCTCCGACATTTGCAACATTGTTTCAATATTCAAATTCGATCTCCAACTGTTCCATAGTAATGAATGTGTAGGGGTCAGGAGTCGGGACGAGAGAGAGTGGCAGGCAGAGTTTCTCAATCAGTCATGAATCAGCTGGCATCATTTTTATGGATACATACAAAGAAATGTAAATTGAAAAAAGGTCAAACGAAACGAAGTTTGCAGTCTTTCCAGCTTCAGTTTGAAATGATTGTGTTTCAATATTGAATTGCGATCTCCAAATCAAATCAAAGTTTATTTGTCATGTGCGCCGAATACAACAGGTGTACACCTTACAGTGAAATGCTTACTTACAGGCTCTAACCAGTAGTGCAAAAAAGGTATTAGGTGAACAATAGGTAGGTAAAGAAATAAAACAACAGTAAAAAGACAGGCTATATACAGTAGCGAGGCTATAAAAGTAGCGAGGCTACATACAGACACCGGTTAGTCAGACTGATTGAGGTAGTATGTACATATAGATATGGTTAAAGTGACTATGTATATATGATGAACAGAGAGTAGCAGCAGCATAAAAGAGGGACGGGTCGTGGGTGGGACACAATGCAGATAGCCCAGTTAGCCAATGTGCGGGAGCACTGGTCGAGGTAGTATGTACATGAATGTATAGTTAAAGTGACTATGCATTTTTGATAAACAGAGAGTAGCAGCAGTGTAAAACGAGGGGTGGGGGGTTGGAGGGGGCACACAATGCAAATAGTCCGGGTAGCCATTTGATGACCTGTTCAGGAGTCTTATGGCTTGGGGGTGAAAACTGTTGAGAAGCCTTTTTGTCCTAGTCGTCGAAATATAATGTGAATGTGTCCGAAGGAGACAGACAGCAAATTGAGCTGGTTGTCATAGCAACATACACAACTTTTTTTCAGCTGACTGGCTAAATCAAACACCAGCTTCTCTGCAGCATCACTTAAAATTAGCCTCTTCAAATCAACTTTAAAAGTGAGGATGCATATAAAAAATATTTGAACTGGGCCATCATCAGTCTCTCAGTCAGGCCTATACGCAAGCATATAGGCAGGTTTCTGGCAGGAACACCCAGCCTTTTCTTGTCCTACCTCACAGTGACTCATCATACAAGAGGAGTGTTTACTGTCTCTGAAAGGTTGAAAACTATGATGTCATCTTTTGACACGTGTATGTAACAATCGTCTGACGTAAACTAAATTTGCATAAATCTTGACCCTGCCTTTCTCCATCAATAACCGGATTACTAATCCGGAAGGCGCTAATTGAGCTCATCTCATTGGAAGAGTGAAAAGCCTTTAGTAGGAAGCTGATTAGCATTGTCTGTGTTAATGGGCTCATTTAATCAATTAACCTAAGACCTCGACAATGTGTACTAAATCCTTTTAGGTATTAGCAAGTTTATTAAAGGTGACATATCAGGTATATCAGGAGTGTGTTTGTGTGCGTGTGTGTGTATACATTTGACAAAGATTGTGTAATCATATTTATGTAATTATGGACTATGCTAGCGGAATATTGTTGCTTTTTAATTAGCAAACCAAACAAAGATGAATTTGATTTGAAGATGATGTGATGCTTCTTGTAGTCCTTAGCCAATAAGATCATGAAGTGCATTGATAAGAGAACCCCTAGTGGAGAATCCCAGTAAGGGGTACAAATATGTCCAGATAGGTCTTATCCAACCACTTTATGATACTGCTTCCCAGTCCTTGATCTGGAACACATATAGGATGTGGTCTGCCAGTCTGTCAGCTAACACTGAAAAACACTGCTCACTGAAAAACATTGCTCACTGCTCTCATCTTTCTAATAATAGGCCATAGGTCGAGGTTCAACACCCCCCCCCATCTCCATCTACATACTAAACACCTTTGCTCTCTCACATGCATGGTCACGGACACAGGCCCTCCACTAATGACTCCAGGCCACTGTATGGCTGCACCACTGGCCAGGCCCCTGCCCAGTCCAGCACTATCAGGGGGAAGGGGGAGTAAGACAGGCTCATTAATACACACCGTAAGTGGTTGTCAGGTGTCCGTGTCACTCCCGGAGAGGGTGTATAAGAGTTCTGGGTGCCACGGAAGATACAGAACTTCAACATTCACCTGGGAGTCACTCCGGAACGAGCCAACGCATTCGCCTTGTGCTGTACACTGGGAGATCAGCAAGTGAGCTTGTCTCTGTGGATATGTGTATAGGTGTTGTGTGTCAGTCTGTCTCTGGTTGTATGCCTTGTTGAGTTTGTTTGGATTTCAGTGTTTCAGATTTGTATGATATTTCCAGTTGACAGTGCAATGGGAATGTTAGACGGAATATTCAGACTCCTCTCCGTCCATGTCTGTAGCCCTCTTATCCCTTTCGCTCTTTCTATTCCTCATCTATCATTCTCTCAGTAGAGATGACTGGAGCCGCCGTGTCCGTGTGTCTACTTTACGTCCTGTCTGTCTGTTCAGCCTGCTACATCTCCAACTGTCCCATCGGGGGCAAGAGGTCCATAATGGACGCTCCACAGCGCAAGGTGAGCTGCAACTGAATCCGTCTATACCTAAACTATTTAAATATAATGTGTAGATAACAGGTGTGATTTGTCTTAGAGGTGCATCAAGATGAGTAGGAGCAAAATGAGGCTCTGTAAAAGGACTGAATTCGGAGAATTGACAATGAACCATTGTCTTCCTCCTGTAAAAGGGAGCAAGAATGTCGATAAGAATCTCTTTTTCTGGAATGATGGAACAACCTCATACCCGACTGTCCCTTCTCTCCCCTTGCAGTGCATGTCTTGTGGGCCAGGGGAGCAGGGCCGCTGCTTTGGCCCTAGTATCTGCTGTGGGGAGGATGTGGGCTGCTGGATGGGCTCCCCGGAGACGGCACACTGCATGGAGGAGAACTACCTGCCCACCCCCTGCCAGGTGGGAGGGAGACCCTGTGGATCTGATACAGCACGCTGCGCCTCACCGGGAGTCTGCTGTGACTCAGGTGAGGGCACATCAATCCTATATGTCTGTGTTGATCATTGTGGTTATATACCACTGAAATGGTTCTAATAGAGTGGTGGATACAATTATGTGCTTTCTGGCTTGTGTGTCCTCCTTCATCCTTTATTTTGTATCTCAGAGGGCTGCAGTGCGGATCAATCTTGTTTCGCTGAGGAGGAAGGCGACAATCAAATCGGCCAATCAGAGGGCAGCAACTCTGCAGACGTCATCCTCAGGCTCCTGCACTTGGCTGACCACACACCTCCTCATAAAGTCCACCAATGAGCTGCAAGTGACGCCAGGGTTCCATGGGGGTTACTTGAGGGATTGGTTGATAGGATTTGTAGTTAAAAGTTACCTAGATGTAGTTCATAGTTCACCCACCCATTTACTGACCTCCTTCTTCAGTATATATTGGCAACCTCACTGGATGGGACCTAGCTAAGAATTTAACTCTGTGTTTGACATTTAATGTATATCAAAACACTGGAGTTAAATTCTTAGCTAGGACCCTGAGCACTCCTCTGTAGATTGCCTTTATATTGCATACTTAAATATTGTAGCTATATACTGTATGTACAGAAATAGCTTTGACAATTCTAATACGTGTAAAGAGTCCAAATGTGTATGTTAATAAAGCTTGTGCGAGTATGCGTGGTGTGTGTATGTTTCTCTCTCAGCTGACTCAAACAATTACCATTTGTCCAGTGCACAACAACATCCACATCTGAAACATGAAATGAGTGCTGTGCGACGTATAGTTCTCATATCTTCTGTAACACTAGGCTTAGTGTTTTGGCCTGTGCTTTTATAAGCAGTGTGTGTGTCACGTTCATTGTAAGGAGGAGACCAAGGCGCAGCTTGGTATGCGTACATCTTTCTTTATTAAACAAATGATACAATGAACAAAATATGATGCTAATACGAATAGTGCAGACAGGCAACTAAACATAGAATAAGAACCCACAAATACCCTAGGGAAAATGGCTACCTAAATATGGTCCCCAATCAGAGACAACGATAAACAGCTGCCTCTGATTGGGAACCAATTCAGGCTACCATAGACATACATAAACCTAGACTTACAAAACCCTTAGACATACAAAAACCCTAGACAAGGCAACTAACATACCCACCCTAGTCACACCCTGACCTAACCAAAATAATAAAGAAAACAGAGATAACTAAGGTCAGGGCGTGACAGTCTGTTCTAATAGTTCTAATTCCGTGGACTTTACTCTCCTTTACTGGCTTTCATTATTTTGGTCTCAAATCACACAAACCTTTGAGCGAATCTCCAGTAGGTAATTTAGAGTTTTAATGTCCAATGATGAACCAACCATAAACATAAAATGTAAATGCTGATTGTGATTTGATATCAAAAATAGGTTGTAACCACGGGTATCGGTTGTGTTTGTAAATTGCCTCCAGTGTGTCAGGGTGCGCTCTGGGTCGTTCGTAAATTCAGAGCGTTGTCAGATTGTCTGTCCATAAATTCAGAGAGTTTCGCTCTCCGGGGGGTGTTTAAAGTGCACAATGGACGCTCTGGTCGAAGAGTAGGGATGATCAGGGCATTCTGACCTCACAACTGCAGTCAAGCACCCAAGCTAACTGGCTAAAGTTGGCTAGCTTGCTAGCTACTTCCAGACACAAATGAGAGAACACCTCACTCTTACCATTTTACTCGCCCTAGCAGAGCTGGTTAGGCTGTTTTCATGTTATCCATAGCGTTAGTGACTGCAAATGTGCTGCTGGCAACAATTTATTGACATTTTTTTCAGACGTTTACTGGCATCGGTCATGTTCAGCGAGTGTTGATCATTCGTAAATTAATTCTGCACTCTGGCACAGTCAGACGAGGGTACTCTGATATCGGAGTAGATAGCCAGAGTGGATTTACGAATGCACCCATCATACTACATAGTAACTATAAACATGTTACATAGTAGTCATAGACATCATGTTACACAGTAACCATAGAAATCATGTTACACAGTAACCATAGACATCATGTTACACAGTAACCATAGACATCATGTTACATAGTAACCATAGACATCATGTTACACAGTAACCATAGACATCATGTTACACAGTAACCATAGACATCATGTTACATAGTAACCATAGAAATCATGTTACACAGTAACCATAGAAATCATGTTACACAGTAACCATAGACATCATGTTACACAGTAGCCATAGACATCATGTTACATAGTAAACATAGACATCATGTTACACAGTAACCATAGACATCATGTTACATAGTAACCATAGACATCATGTTACATAGTAACCATAGACATCATGTTACACAGTAACCATAGACATTATGTTACACAGTAACCATAGACATCATGTTACATAGTTAGTAATTATGTAGTTATATAGTGTGGTATAGAGTATAACATCTAATCAGGGAACATTCAAATGTTCCACAAAAACATTTGAGAAAGGAGCATCATTTAGATGTAATGATATACTGATATGCTTTAATGTTTTGTGAATCAGCTTTTAATATTATTTGTTTGTTTATTTGAGGTTTTCTTTACATTCTACAACTGGTGTAAAGTGTCCTTAAGTCTGGTCCACCAGCTGGATCTCTCTCTGTCTACAATGGAGTAGCAGTTAGCCTTGGATAGTGACCTTTAGTTTTAGATAAAAAATAACTTTTTATGATTACTACTACCTTTTATTATTACTACATTGGTGTAGATATATAATATTTATGTCGTCTTGGTGTAACTTGGTCTGAATCATAGAAATAGAATTTATAGAACATATGTTTACAAATGTACATTTAAGTCATTGAGCAAATGCACTTATCTAGAGCGACTTACAATGAGCGTGTCAGAACATTCATGTAATGTATACCAGCCAAAAAGCCAAAGGGACGTGACACGTACACGCCAAAATACATAATAAATAGACCTATAGACTTCAGAATTAATATATTCTGTATACTCATGGCTTAATGTTAATTATTCCATGCAGTAGTCCATTCTCTCTGAATAACCTCAAGAAGGTTCAACCATGTCCATTCTGCTTTGTGATTTTCATAGAGAGGCAGTGTCCATGTTCTCATGACCACAGGAGCTCTTATTGGTTCAGCCTCAGCACACAGATCAAAATGAGACACTGCAGATCAGAGAACACACAGAGACATCTACCCTATTTAATTGATAATGCCCGAGAAGCCGGTGTTTGGATGATATATTGGCACGGGGGTTGTTAGGCCCGAGAAGAAGTCGAGGGAGGGCAAACCGTGCCAATATATCCTCCAAAAACCGACTTCAAGGGCAGTATCAATTTTATACAACGGGTTACCAACATATTCATATAATGACTAATTCATACTATTTCATCCTTCCACAAGATATAGTCACGACACAAATGTAGGGTTGCCACGCAAGCTGGCTGGTCATTCATGCGATCGGTTCGGTTGCCAGAGACGGTATCGGTTCGGTTCCCAGTCTTTCATGTCTTCTTGTTCTGTATCTATGGACGTGACCCAGTCGTTCGTTCTAAATGTTCCATTGCCATTGTTCCAGTTCCATTGCCATACTGGCTGGGAAAGTTCTTATTCCACGCTTTGCTAGCTAGCCAACTACGGCTAACGTACATTCACGTCAAACAGTGCAGCCAGAATAACAACAGTAGTGCATTTGCATTTGTTTAAGCTGTTTTCTAGTGAAATTTATTTGCATGCAACCATAACAATAAGCTAATGAGGCGCGATTTCGCCTGGCATAGAAAATGTGCTTTCTCGTCAGGACACTGCCAGTCAGAGGAACTAGCCAAAAACACAGCTAAAAGAATCACTTCAAACTAAAGCTGGAAAGACTGCAAACTAGCTGCACTTTGTTTCATTTGACCTTTTTTCAATTGACATTTCTTTGTATATATATATATATATACAGAAAATGAAGCCAGCGGATTCACTATTTCGACTGGATGAGAAAAGCTGACTGCCTGTCTGTCTAGTCCCGACTCCCAACACGTTCATTACTATGGGACAGCTGGAGATTGAATTTTAATGTTGAAACTATGTTGCAAATGTCGCAGAGACAGACAGCAAAGTTTATACAAATCTCCGCTGTTTAAAACTAAACTTTAGTATAAAAGAAATGTAAGATAATGTGTAGATGCTTTTTATAGTGGAGATCAAGTTCATAAATTGCCTGGCTGGGCTGATGAGACAGTAGACTGCGCAGTCAGATGAAACAGAGTAAATAAGAATTTTAACATCATAGATTTAGCCGGTGATAACTTGTGGAATAGACACCGGCTGTAATGTGCTTTTAACCAATCAGCATTCAGGATTAGACCCAAACGTTGTATAATTTAAAGAAAGTACATGATGCACACCCTGACATACAGACAGACACAAGCAAGGGCAATACAAATGGTGCACACTGTAAAAAAAGCCAACTTAACCAATTGATTAATCGTGTTATTCTCTGCGTTTGTTGGACTTCAGAAGGAAAATAAATGGGTGAACGTTTGTTAACTCAACAAACTTTTCTCACAGTGAGCTGAATGTATAAAAACTTGTTGAGTCTAATTACAATTTCATGTTTGTTTTTGGAAGTCAACACTGTATGTTGGTTCAGCAATATTCCCATATATGGAGCAAACTCACAACCCTATTGCAGCTGGTTGCCTTACAATTGGCATTACAATTTGTTACTGTAATTGAATTATACCAATGTGTTTTCATTAATTGAATTCCCTTAATCTATTTTATGTAAGATTCTTGTTTGCATAAAATAGACGGAGACCAGTCTTATCAATAATAGGTAACAGAATTTATTCTCAGAGCGCACTGCCACGTTACCACGAGCAACAGTTTATATACAATAACATGACGTCATTTCATTGCTTAAAAAATGAATCTCCTCCTCCAGACCGGGACAAAGGGAACTTTAAAAGTTCATTCAAAGTTAATTCTGACCCACTAGCACATACACAGGACACACAACAAAACTGAATTAACTTTTGACTCCTCACCATTATCGATCACCACTTAGCCGACAGTTCTAATTAATATAAAACCTAGGAATGCACTCACTGCCTTCTCTAAAACACCCCAGAGCTCAGTTTCGTCGGTTCAACCATAGGTTAACTACCTTATCTGTTTACTTAATCCACAAACCATTCCTTTCTTCCTAGTTGGAATGGTGTTCATTAACTTTAATTACTCCTTGTCCGTGTCACACAATCCCATCTTATGAACTCATATTATTAATCAGATATAATAAAACAAAGTATACGTTTAATTAGTTACAGTTCCATTTAAAATGATTTGTTCAGTCATTTAACCATAATTTTCCTAACACAATTGTACGTTGAATTGTTTTTTAAGACCTGTGTTTTTTAAGGTACATTGATTGGTTGATTAATCTTATGCTACACCAACATAAGTAACATACACCTCTCAACTCAAAGTGCAATGTAGCCTAGTTTAATTTCAACACAGGTGTATAGCGAGATAAAGTCAAGTTGAATTTGAAATGTGTTGATTGATCCATACACTTGTATTACAATGATGAGACTGCTTATCATTTTTCTTACGAGTCGAGGAGGCCTTGTTTATCAAATCAGATCAATGATCACTCACACTGCCAAAGTAGAAGAAGAGAGGATGAGAAGTGGAGTACAATTAAGTTGACCATTGCGATGTAGATTAGTTGCCCTTGGCTGGGAAGCTGATCCTAGATCTGTGCCTACAGGCAAGTAGCAGGGAAGATATGAGGGGAGGGGTTCTCAATTGTAGACACCTTTAGTTAGTTAATGAGTGCAGGGCTGGATAGATGGGGGTATAAAGACAAGCAGGGAGCTGTGGCTGACTCTACTGTCACTGTCTTATAGTCACCATGTCTTTCTCAGGGAAATACCAGATGGAGTCACATGACAACTTTGAGTCTTTCATGGAGGCTGTTGGTAAGTCTTGCAGTTGGGTTTGTACATTTGATTAGACTTGGGGTGTTAATTTCAGAAGTCGTAGTCCTTTCAGTAATGAAGATCAATGGTGACTGCGAATGCAATGGGTACTTGAAATGGTGTTAGATTTAACAACAAATTATAGGTTTTTTGAATAACTTTCACTGAATGTTTAATTTAAGACTTAACACCGCTAGTTTGGTTTGGGCTAACTATTTTGAACTTCCAGCACCAATGGGATTGTTAAATGATTTGCCTAGGCATTAATGATTGTGTCATTGAGATTCAAACCTATGCTCTTCTGTCCTCTATCCATGGAATTAATCCACTGTGCCACCAGGATGGAGTTGTCATGCATTAGTTTTGTAACTCATTGAAAGTGGATAAATTTAGTCTATTCAGACCATTTCAACAGGAACAAGCACTCATTAAGATCAGGTGTGGCCAACTACTGTGTTCAACACACTTAAGAGAAGATGGCGTTTGTTGAAGCTGAGAACGGAATGTGTTTTGATTAATGTTCTGAGAACATGACTTTAACTGTAACTATGAGAACCTACAGAACATTATGCTGAAGCACTGACATTCCCACAGGAGAATATTTAAAGTCAGCTGAACAACTTGAGAACATTCCCAATGTAAAATGACTAATGTTCCTAGAACTTTACCTTCAATTAAATGTTTGAACTTTCAGGAAATATTCTGATCAAATAATGAAATGCCAAGAAAAGAACATTTTGTCAAATTCCTTAATGACAATGTTCCAAAGCCAAGCAACTGTCCTGCACCATAATGTGGTATGCAAAATAACCAAGCCCTAAAACGTATGGTCCTCAGAATGTTATGTGCTAGCTGGGAATGCATTCAGATCATTGTGTTGCCATATTATAGTGCATCAGCGCTTTACTTCAGTAGTAATAATTCAGTGTTCATGTCCCACTTCATTAACTTTTTGTAGTACTAAAAAGCACCGCATATGACTCTCTCGCTGCCGCAAACATGTAGGTCTCCCTGATGAGCTTATCCAGGAGGGCAAAGACCTCAAGAGCATCTCTGAGATTGAGGAGACTGGAGACCACTTCAAGGTGACTGTCACCACGGGGACAAAGATCCTCACCAACTCCTTCACCATTGGCCAGGAGACGGAGCTCGAGTCGCCGACCGGGGGGAAGGTCAATGTGGGTGGCGCATGTCACAACCCAACCATGAGTTTCATACATGTAGCCTGGGTTTATCCATCTCCCTACATATACAGCCAGTATCTAACTAAACTATAAGTTCAGCTGATGTGGGGTCACTATGGTTAGTTCAGGTCCCAGTGATGTTGTGGGAGGACTGACTTTCGTTGGCAGAATCTCCTCTGCTCTCCAGGGACTGGGCGCACAGTTATGTCTCAAAACCAACTCACACACCTGATGCACACTGTCTCACTTTTTTTTCTTCTCCATATATGGCCATCCAACTTGGGCCTGTTAAATTGGTCCTAGTTGGTGACCACTGCTTTCAGATCTAACCGTTGACCTCTCCTGTTTCAGTCTGTGGTGATGAGGGAAGGTAACAAGCTGACGGCCATCCTGAATGGGATCGAATATGTCACAGAACTTACAGACGCAAACACCCTCGTCAACGTGAGTCTGGGGCGTATGGCTGCGGGTTTCACGAAGCGACACAATTTCAGGGTTCATTTATACCATTAACAAAATGGTTAGTCTATGACAGTGCCGTGAACGCAATTCAACAGTTTGCTGCCGCCAATGTTCTAATTACATGCTGACCCCACCGCTCGCGTCGCAAAATAAATGTACGTGTTATTCAATCATTGCACCCACACTGCTCGTGCGCCTCAGCAAGCATCTGCGTGGCCAGGTGCTAAAATAGAAATTGGTTCTATTTGATGTGCTGCAAGTCTGGCCTCTCCAATCTCCTCATTGGTTCTTAGGAGCATATACCCATGTGGGTGATTGAAAGATGAACTTTAAGGTCCACACTCTGGTCAGTTGTAACGTTGGTTGTCAACCGCCATATAAAGGAGGCGAGATGATGAGAAACATTCGGTTTTCTGTGGCTTAATTGTCAGAGTAGAGGACCTTGTGCATTTCAGGTAAAATAACAACCCAATGTTTATATACTAGGACAAATTAGTTAGCTAGCTAAATTGCCATAAATATGAAATGCTTTTTGCCCCAAATATAACTGTTTCTGAGTTTGTTTTGATATTTCAACCTGCATGTCCTGATCGCTTCTAGTGTGGGTGAACAAAATCAATGTGAGAACGAGCGCGTCCGGTTTGGTAAGCATCGTGTACTGGCATGGATTTATTGAGTAATGATTACAGATGCTTTCTCTTTTCAGACCATGACTCTGTCTGGCATGTCATACAAGAGGACCAGCAAACGAATGTGAAGATCTACTGCACTCTTTGGATTAATAAAATGTCAAAGGCATTGAATGGTCTGGTCTCAGCATTTCATATCAATGGGTAGAACTTCAGGGGAAAATTGAAGTTTGTAATAATGAGCCAAGGTTTGAGTTGGATGAATGTGGGATTCAATAGAATAGCGTAGTTCCGTGAACATTACACTCGGGCCAAAATGGATTTTCTACATTTTAATGTGACTGCTATATAGCAAATGTCAACCCAGCAGTGTAGAAATGAAGGCTTTGGTAGTTCCATCTAGTTTGTCGCAATATGGGTCAGAATCCTACCACATTGGGTGCATCAGTTTAAAAGCAGATTCCTCAATTTCCAGTTATTTTGGAAAATCAAGTTTCAGGCAATGTTTTTGGACATTGCTTTCACTAGTTCCACCCCAGTGTAGCTGACAAGGGGCTAAAGGTGCACCATTTGAGGGTGACTGGTTTCCCAGCTACAGTGTGATTGGAAAAGAAAAGGACCCTGGGACTAAACACCTCCCTCTACAACTGGATCCTGCACTTCCTGACGGGCCGCCCCCAGGTGGTAAGGATAGGCAACAACACGTCTGCCACACTGATCCTCAACACTTGGGCCCCTCCTGTACTCCCTTTTCACCCATGACTGCGTGGTTAAACATGACTCAACACCAAGTTTGAGGTGCACCACAACACCAGTGGTAGGCCTGGTCACTGACAATGATGAGACCTGGCAGTGTGGTGCCAGGACAACCTCTCCCTCAATGTGAGCACAAAGGAGCTGATCGTTGACTACAGGAAAAGGCGTGCTAAACAAGCCCCCATTAACATCGACAGAGCGAGTTTCAAGTTCCTTGGTGTCACATTACCAAAGAACTATCATGGTCCTAACACACCAAGACAGTTGTGAAGAGGGCACAACACCTTTTCCCCCACCCCCTCTGTTGTACACTGCTACTCCCTGTTTATCTATGCATAGTCCCTTCACATATGTGCAAATTACCTCTACTAACCTCTACCCCCGCATATTGACTCGGTACCGATAGCCTCGTTATTGCTACTTTTATTCTTTTTACTTGATTTAGTAAATATTTGATCTTCTTGAACTGCTTTGTTAAGGGCTTGTAAGTAAGGTGTACACTTGTCTTTGGCACATGTGACAAAGTTTGATTTGAAGTGTCATGGATGTAGGAATTGAAGGGTTGATTTGTCTGACATATTTGTATAATGTGAGGTCACTACTGCCGGCTGTTAGTTTCTTGACACCTGCCGCCATAGGTTTGTTCATGCTTATTGGCTAGTTCTTCAGGGCCTACTCCTGTGTGGTGTGTGTAAAAAATGATACTCATTCTACTTAAACATCCGTTACTCAAACTGTCTTGATAAGCTAGGTGGGATCATGTCATAAAGATGCATTTTAATCTTGCAGATCATCCTGTGAGTTTCATGTCTTATCTCAAGGTCTTGGTGTGTGTTCTCTGCAGGATGGCATAGGCCTTACACATGCAGTGTCCCACCTATTTTCCCTGCCTTCATTGTTACCATCCCCAGAGCGGTGTTAGGATGGTATTGTTTACTGTCAAAGTAATATTGAGCCATTTATACTGCACAAATATAAACGCAATATGTCAAGTCTTTTCATGTGCTGAAATAAAAGATCCCAGAAATGTTCTCAAAGTGCACAAATTTGTATACATCCTTGTTAGTGAGCATTTCTCATTGTAATAAGATAATCCATCCACCTGACAGGTGTGGCATATCAGGACAATAAAAGGCCACTAAAAAGTACAGTTTTGTCACAATGCCGCAGATGTCAAGTTGAGTGTGCAATTGGCATGCTGACTGCAGGACTGTCCACCAGCGCTGTTATCAGATAATGAAAAGCTAATTTCTCTACCATAAGCCACCTCCAACGTGGAGGTGGAATTTGGCAGTACGTCCAAGCGGCCTCACAACCGCAGACCATGTGTTACCACACCAGCCTAGGACCTTGACAGCTGATTAAACAGGAGTATTTATGTCTGTAATAAAATCGGCTATCTAGTCTATAATGACTAAAGAGTAGACTCACTCCCCACATCAGGGCTTTTTAGGTTTTATGCTGGGGGGCTCCGGGAATGCAAACATGGTATGTAAGGGAAAAGTGAAGGTGCAATTCAGGGAGGGAGTTGACTTGTGTGTCCTGCTCCATCCTTTATTTTATATCTCAGAGGGCTGCAGTGTGGACCAATCTTGGAAGGCCGAGGTGGAAGGTGACAATCAAATCAGCCAATCAGAGGGAAGCAACTCGACATTTTCCTAAGGCTCCTGGACTTAACTGACCACAGCCTTCCTATCGAGTCCACCAATGAGCTGCAAGTGATGCTAGGGTTCCATGGGTTCACTTGAGAGATTGGATGATAGGATTTGTAGTTCAAAGTTACCCACCCATTTACTGACCTCCTTCAGTATATAGGCAACATCACTGGAAGGGAACTAGCTCAGAATTTCACTCTTTGACATTTCATGTATGGCAAATATTGGAGTTAAATTCTTAGCTAGATGGGACCCTGAGCACCCAAATCAAATCAAATGAGAGAATCGAAAACAGCAGGTCTGGGACAAGGTGGCATGTCCGGTGAACAAGTCAGGGTTCCATAGCCGCAGGCAGAACAGTTGAAACTGGAGCAGCAGTACGACCAGGTGGGCTGGGGACAGTCATCAGGCCAGGTAGTCCTGAGACATGGTCCTAGGGCTCAGGTCCTCCGGGAGGGGAGGGAGGGAGAGAGTATTAGAGGGAGCATACTTAAATCCACACAGGACACCAGATAAGACAGGAGAATTACACCAGATATAACAAACTGACCCTAGTGGTGTAGGGGGCTGGGGGGGGGGGGGGCAAGGCTGAGTATAGGATCGTAGGACCTACTGAAGAGATGAGTCTAAAGTAAAGACTTAAAGGTCGAGGCCGAGTCTGCGTCTCTCACATCGATAGGCAGACCATTCCATAAAAATGGATCTCTATTGGAGAACTCCCTGCCTCCAGCTGTTTGCTTAGAAATTCTAGGGACAATAAGGAGACCTGCGTCTTGTGACCGTAGCGTACGTGTAGGTGTGTACGGCAGGACCAAATTGGAGAGATAGGTAGGAGCAAGCCTATGTATTGCTATGTAGGTTAGCAGTAAAATCTTGATATCAGCCCTAGCCTTACATGATGCCAGCATAGAGAGGCTAGCACTGGACTAATTTGATAAAATTTTGGTGTTCTAGTCAAGATTCCAGAAGCCGTGTTTAGCACTAACTGAAGTTTATTTAGTGCTTTATCCGGGTAGCTGGAGAGTAGAGCATTTCAGTAGTCTAATCTAGAAGTAACAAAAGCTCGGATTAGCCTTTCTACATAATTTTTGGACAAAAGATTACTGATTTTTGCAATGTTACAAAGATGGAAAAAAGTTGTCCTTGAAATATTCTTGATGTGTTTGTCAAAAGACAGATGAGGGACCAGAGTAATGCAGAGGTCCTTCACAGTTTTATTTTAGACGACTGTACAACTATCAAGATGAATTGTCAGATCCAACAGAAGATCTCTTTGTTTCTTGGGACCTAGAACTAGCATCTCTGTTTTGTCCGAGTTCAAAAGTAAAACATTTGCCGCCATCCACTTCCTTATGTCTGAAACACAGGCTTCCAGGGTAGGACATTTTGGGGCTTCACCATGTTTCATCGAAATGTACAGCTGTGTGTCGTCCGCATAGCAGTGAAAGAGGTAGAATATATAGTGAAAACAATAGTGGTCCTAAAACGGAACCTTGAGGCACACCAAAACTTACAAATGATTCGTCAGAGGACAAACCTTCCACAGAGATGAACTGATATCTTTCCGACAGATAAGATCTAAACCAGGCAAGAACTTGTCCGTGTAGACCAATTAGGGTTTCCTATCTCTCCAAAAAATTGTGGTGATCGGTGGTGTCAAAATCAGCACTAAGGTCTGGGAGCACGAGGACAGATGCAGAGCCTTGGTCTGATGCCATTAAAAAGGTAATTTAACACCTTCATGAGTGCAGTCTCAGTGCTATGATGAGGTCTTAAACCAGACTGAAGCGTTTCATGTACATTATTTGTCTTCAGGAAGGCAGAGAGATGCTGGGCAATATTATTGTTATTATTCTTTTAGAGGAATAGGATATTCGATATCGGCCGGGTCAATGTTTTGCTTTTCCAAGAGAGGCTTTATTACTGCCACTTTTAGAGAGTTTGGTACATATCCGGAGGATAGAGAGCCATCCATTATGCTCAACATAGGAGGGGCAAGCACAGGAAGTAGCTCTTTAAACTACTGAGTTGGAATAGGGGCCAGTACGCAACTTCAAGGTTTAGAGGACATGACTATTTTCATGTGTCAAGAGATACAGGATTAGAAAACTTCATTGTCTCCATTGATCCTAAGTCCTGGCAGTTCTGTGCAGACTCAGGACAACTGAGCTTTGGAGAAATACGCAGATTCAAAGAGGAGTCCGTAATTTGCTTCCTAATGATCATGATCTTTTCGTCGTAGAAGTTCAGGAATTCATCACTGATGAAGTGAAATACATCCTCTCTTGGGGTATG
Organism: Oncorhynchus kisutch; assembly: GCF_002021735.2. Lineage (NCBI taxonomy): Eukaryota > Metazoa > Chordata > Actinopteri > Salmoniformes > Salmonidae > Oncorhynchus > Oncorhynchus kisutch. The sequence goes on from NC_034176.2 coordinate 40,636,534, forward strand.
CTGCTTTTTAGTTACCTTTGTGACAGTATCAAAAATAAATTTAGGATTGTTCTTATTCTGATCAATTAGGTTGGAAAAATAGGGTGATCGAGCAGCAGTGAGGGCTCTTTGATATTGCACAGTACTGTCTTTTCCAAGACTTCCAGTTTGGTGGAGAGCCACTTCCGTTCCAATTTTCTGGAAGCTTGCTTCAGGCCTCTGATATTTTCTGTATACCAGGGAGCTAATTTCTTGTGACAAATTTTCTTCAGATTTTTTGAGGTGCGACTGCATCTAAGGTATTACGCTAGGTTAAATTTAGATCCTCAGTTAGGTGGTTAACCGATTTTTGTACTCCGAGATCCTTGGGTAGGTGGAGGGAGTCTGGAAGGGCATTTAGGAATTGTTGGGTTGTCCGAGAATTTATAGCATGGCTTTTGATGATCCTCGGTTGGGGTCTGAGCAGATTATTTGTTGCAATTGCAAACGTAATAAGATGGTGGTTCGATAGTCCAGGATTATGAGGAACAACATTTAGATCCACAATTTTTATTCCACGGGACAAAACTAGATCCAGGGTATGACTGTGGCAATGAGTAGTCCCGGAGACATGTTGGACAAAACCCACTAGTGTAACCAGGAGGAGAGGCCTCATTTAACACAGTAAATCCATTAGGCTTGAACCATGTTTCGGTCAGGCCAGTCACATTAACATTATGATCCGTGTTTAGTTCATTGACTATGACTGCCTTGCAAGTGAGGGATCTAACATTCAGTAGCCCTATTTTGCGATGTGAGATATCACAATCTCTTTCAATAATGACCAGAATGGAGGAAGTCTTTACTGCCTGGCCTGCCCTCTATCTCATTGTGGAGCTAGATGAGTTAGGGCCCTGTCTATGCGATAGATAAGATGAGAGCACCCCTCCAGCTAGGATGGAGTCCATCAATCCTCAGCTGGCCAGGCTTGGTCCTGTTTGTGGGTGAGTCCCAGAAAGAGGGCCAATTATCTACAAAGTATATCTTTTGGGATGTAGTAAACAGTTTTCTACCAGCGATCTATCTAAGAGATGGTTGCCGTTTTACGATCCCCTAAACAAATGTGCTATTGTGTGTGTTTATCCGCTTTATTTGTAATTCATATTATACATAATGTTTCTGCCATCATCTCTTATGACCAGAAAGAGCTTCTAGATATCAGGACAGCGATTACTCACCCCGTACTGGAAGAATATATATTTTTCTTTAACGAGTCAGATGCAAAGGATTTACTCCAGACACCCGACAAGGCCCTCACCCCAGTCATTCGCAGGAGTAAGAGATGGAGATATCGGGTATGTAGGTCTGGGTGCCTTGTAAGGTGGGTAATGTGGGTAATCTGCCTTTACCATCGGTCCTATTAGCCAAAGTACAATCATTGGATAATAAAACAGACAAGCAACGAGCACATACAGTATATCCTACAAATGGGACATTAAAAACGGTAATATCTTATGTTTCACTGAGTTGTGGCTGAACGACGACATGAATAACAGGCAGGTTTTACGCTTTTTCGGCAGGATAGAACAGACGCCTCTGGTAAGACAAGGGGTGGCGGTCTATGTTTATTTGTAAACAACAGCTGGTGCACGAAATCTAAGGAAGTCTCAAGTTTTTCCTCGCCTGAGGTAGAGTATCTCATGATAAGCTGTAGACCACACTATTTACCAAGAGAGTTTTCGTCTATATTCTTTGTAGCTGTCTATTTAAAACCACAAACCAATGCTAGCACTAAGACCGCACTCAATGAGCTGTATACGGCCATAAGCAAACAGGAAAACGCTCATCCAGAGGCGGCACTCCTAGTGGCCGGGGACTTTAATGCAAGGAAACTTAAGTCCGTTTTACCTCATTCCCGCAAGCATGTTAAATGTGCAACCAGAGGGGGAAAAAAACTCTACCACCTTTACTTCACACACAGAGACAAGTACAAAGCTCTTGGAAGTCAACACTGTATGTTGGTTCAGCTATATTCCCAGATGTGGAGCAAACTCACAACCCTATTGCAGCTGGTTGCCTTACAATTGTACGTTGAATTGTTTTCTTTTTAGACCTGTGTTTTTGCATGTACATTGATTGGTTGATTATCTTAAGCTACACCAACATAAGTAACATACATTTTTCTAAAGAAATCCAATCTGTTATTAGTTGGACATTTTGCATCTGTTACTGAGATGGCTGTTCCAGTTATTATTGAGACTACCTAAATCAAATAGAAGTATTTCCTGGCAGTCATTGTCAGTGCAGGTTGGGGGTGATTAACATTCTCTAGCTGGATTCCAATTTTTCAAGTTGAATTGTATGTTCACTCAACGTCAAATGAAAAGTTGAGTGAACATTAAAATTCAACTTGAGAATGTATGTTGGTTCAGCTATATGCCAAACATTTTTGCAAACTCACAATCCTATTGCAGTCTGCTGCCTTACAATTGTACATTGATTCAACTTTTTTTATAGTGCAGGGAGACAAAATACACCTCTCAACTCAAAGTGCAATGTAGCCTAGTTTAATTTCAACACAGGTGTATAGCGAGATAAAGTCAAGTTGAATTTGAAATGTGTTGATTGATCCATACACTTGTATTACAATGATGAGACTGCTTATCATTTTTTTACGAGTCGAGGAGGCCTTGTTTATCAAATCAGATCAATGATCACTCACACTGCCAAAGTAGAAGAAGAGAGGATGAGAAGTGGAGTACAATAAAGTTGACCATTGCGATGTAGATTAGTTGCCCTTGGCTGGGAAGCTGATCCTAGATCTGTGCCTACAGGCAAGTAGCAGGGAAGATATGAGGGGAGGGGTTCTCAATTGTAGACACCTTTAGTTAGTTAATGAGTGCAGGGCTGGATAGATGGGGGTATAAAGACAAGCAGGGAGCTGTGGCTGACTCTACTGTCACTGTCTTATAGTCACCATGTCTTTCTCAGGGAAATACCAGATGGAGTCACATGACAACTTTGAGTCTTTCATGGAGGCTGTTGGTAAGTCTTGCAGTTGGGTTTGTACATTTGATTAGACTTGGGGTGTTAATTTCAGAAGTCGTAGTCCTTTCAGTAATGAAGATCAATGGTGACTGCGAATGCAATGGGTACTTGAAATGGTGTTAGATTTAACAACAAATTATAGGTTTTTGAATAACTTTCACTGAATGTTTAATTTAAGACTTAACACCGCTAGTTTGGTTTGGGCTAACTATTTTGAACTTCCAGCACCAATGGGATTGTTAAATGATTTGCCTAGGCATTAATGATTGTGTCATTGAGATTCAAACCTATGCTCTTCTGTCCTCTATCCATGGAATTAATCCACTGTGCCACCAGGATGGAGTTGTCATGCATTAGTTTTGTAACTCATTGAAAGTGGATAAATTTAGTCTATTCAGACCATTTCAACAGGAACAAGCACTCATTAAGATCAGGTGTGGCCAACTACTGTGTTCAACACACTTAAGAGAAGATGGCGTTTGTTGAAGCTGAGAACGGAATGTGTTTTGATTAATGTTCTGAGAACATGACTTTAACTGTAACTATGAGAACCTACAGAACATTATGCTGAAGCACTGACATTCCCACAGGAGAATATTTAAAGTCAGCTGAACAACTTGAGAACATTCCCAATGTAAAATGACTAATGTTCCTAGAACTTTACCTTCAATTAAATGTTTGAACTTTCAGGAAATATTCTGATCAAATAATGAAATGCCAAGAAAAGAACATTTTGTCAAATTCCTTAATGACAATGTTCCAAAGCCAAGCAACTGTCCTGCACCATAATGTGGTATGCAAAATAACCAAGCCCTAAAACGTATGGTCCTCAGAATGTTATGTGCTAGCTGGGAATGCATTCAGATCATTGTGTTGCCATATTATAGTGCATCAGCGCTTTACTTCAGTAGTAATAATTCAGTGTTCATGTCCCACTTCATTAACTTTTTGTAGTACTAAAAAGCACCGCATATGACTCTCTCGCTGCCGCAAACATGTAGGTCTCCCTGATGAGCTTATCCAGGAGGGCAAAGACCTCAAGAGCATCTCTGAGATTGAGGAGACTGGAGACCACTTCAAGGTGACTGTCACCACGGGGACAAAGATCCTCACCAACTCCTTCACCATTGGCCAGGAGACGGAGCTCGAGTCGCCGACCGGGGGGAAGGTCAATGTGGGTGGCGCATGTCACAACCCAACCATGAGTTTCATACATGTAGCCTGGGTTTATCCATCTCCCTACATATACAGCCAGTATCTAACTAAACTATAAGTTCAGCTGATGTGGGGTCACTATGGTTAGTTCAGGTCCCAGTGATGTTGTGGGAGGACTGACTTTCGTTGGCAGAATCTCCTCTGCTCTCCAGGGACTGGGCGCACAGTTATGTCTCAAAACCAACTCACACACCTGATGCACACTGTCTCACTTTTTTTTCTTCTCCATATATGGCCATCCAACTTGGGCCTGTTAAATTGGTCCTAGTTGGTGACCACTGCTTTCAGATCTAACCGTTGACCTCTCCTGTTTCAGTCTGTGGTGATGAGGGAAGGTAACAAGCTGACGGCCATCCTGAATGGGATCGAATATGTCACAGAACTTACAGACGCAAACACCCTCGTCAACGTGAGTCTGGGGCATATGGCTGGGGGTTTCACGAAGCGACACAATTTCAGGGTTCATTTATACCATTAACAATTGTCAGAGTAGAGGACCTTGTGCATTTCAGGTAAAATAACAACCCAATGTTTATATACTAGGACAAATTAGCTAGCTAGCTAAATTGCCATAAATATGAAATGCTTTTTGCCCCAAATATAACTGTTTCGGAGTTTGTTTTGATATTTCAACCTGCATGTCCTGATCGCTTCTAGTGTGGGTGAACAAAATCAATGTGAGAACGAGCGCGTCCGGTTTGGTAAGCATCGTGTACTGGCATGGATTTATTGAGTAATGATTACAGATGCTTTCTCTTTTCAGACCATGACTCTGTCTGGCATGTCATACAAGAGGACCAGCAAACGAATGTGAAGATCTACTGCACTCTTTGGATTAATAAAATGTCAAAGGCATTGAATGGTCTGGTCTCAGCATTTCATATCAATGGGTAGAACTTCAGGGGAAAATTGAAGTTTGTAATAATGAGCCAAGGTTTGAGTTGGATGAATGTGGGATTCAATAGAATAGCGTAGTTCCGTGAACATTACACTCGGGCCAAAATGGATTTTCTACATTTTAATGTGACTGCTATATAGCAAATGTCAACCCAGCAGTGTAGAAATGAAGGCTTTGGTAGTTCCATCTAGTTTGTCGCAATATGGGTCAGAATCCTACCACATTGGGTGCATCAGTTTAAAAGCAGATTCCTCAATTTCCAGTTATTTTGGAAAATCAAGTTTCAGGCAATGTTTTTGGACATTGCTTTCACTAGTTCCACCCCAGTGTAGCTGACAAGGGGCTAAAGGTGCACCATTTGAGGGTGACTGGTTTCCCAGCTACAGTGTGATTGGAAAAGAAAAGGACCCTGGGACTAAACACCTCCCTCTACAACTGGATCCTGCACTTCCTGACGGGCCGCCCCCAGGTGGTAAGGATAGGCAACAACACGTCTGCCACACTGATCCTCAACACTTGGGCCCCTCCTGTACTCCCTTTTCACCCATGACTGCGTGGTTAAACATGACTCAACACCAAGTTTGAGGTGCACCACAACACCAGTGGTAGGCCTGGTCACTGACAATGATGAGACCTGGCAGTGTGGTGCCAGGACAACCTCTCCCTCAATGTGAGCACAAAGGAGCTGATCGTTGACTACAGGAAAAGGCGTGCTAAACAAGCCCCCATTAACATCGACAGAGCGAGTTTCAAGTTCCTTGGTGTCACATTACCAAAGAACTATCATGGTCCTAACACACCAAGACAGTTGTGAAGAGGGCACAACACCTTTTCCCCCACCCCCTCTGTTGTACACTGCTACTCCCTGTTTATCTATGCATAGTCCCTTCACATATGTGCAAATTACCTCTACTAACCTCTACCCCCGCATATTGACTCGGTACCGATAGCCTCGTTATTGCTACTTTTATTCTTTTTACTTGATTTAGTAAATATTTGATCTTCTTGAACTGCTTTGTTAAGGGCTTGTAAGTAAGGTGTACACTTGTCTTTGGCGCATGTGACAAAGTTTGATTTGAAGTGTCATGGATGTAGGAATTGAAGGGTTGATTTGTCTGACATATTTGTATAATGTGAGGTCACTACTGCCGGCTGTTAGTTTCTTGACACCTGCCGCCATAGGTTTGTTCATGCTTATTGGCTAGTTCTTCAGGGCCTACTCCTGTGTGGTGTGTGTAAAAAATGATACTCATTCTACTTAAACATCCGTTACTCAAACTGTCTTGATAAGCTAGGTGGGATCATGTCATAAAGATGCATTTTAATCTTGCAGATCATCCTGTGAGTTTCATGTCTTATCTCAAGGTCTTGGTGTGTGTTCTCTGCAGGATGGCATAGGCCTTACACATGCAGTGTCCCACCTATTTTCCCTGCCTTCATTGTTACCATCCCCAGAGCGGTGTTAGGATGGTATTGTTTACTGTCAAAGTAATATTGAGCCATTTATACTGCACAAATATAAACGCAATATGTCAAGTCTTTTCATGTGCTGAAATAAAAGATCCCAGAAATGTTCTCAAAGTGCACAAATTTGTATACATCCTTGTTAGTGAGCATTTCTCATTGTAATAAGATAATCCATCCACCTGACAGGTGTGGCATATCAGGACAATAAAAGGCCACTAAAAAGTACAGTTTTGTCACAATGCCGCAGATGTCAAGTTGAGTGTGCAATTGGCATGCTGACTGCAGGACTGTCCACCAGCGCTGTTATCAGATAATGAAAAGCTCATTTCTCTACCATAAGCCACCTCCAACGTGGAGGTGGAATTTGGCAGTACGTCCAAGCGGCCTCACAACCGCAGACCATGTGTTACCACACCAGCCTAGGACCTTGACAGCTGATTAAACAGGAGTATTTATGTCTGTAATAAAATCGGCTATCTAGTCTATAATGACTAAAGAGTAGACTCACTCCCCACATCAGGGCTTTTTAGGTTTTATGCTGGGGGGCTCCGGGAATGCAAACATGGTATGTAAGGGAAAAGTGAAGGTGCAATTCAGGGAGGGAGTTGACTTGTGTGTCCTGCTCCATCCTTTATTTTATATCTCAGAGGGCTGCAGTGTGGACCAATCTTGGAAGGCCGAGGTGGAAGGTGACAATCAAATCAGCCAATCAGAGGGAAGCAACTCGACATTTTCCTAAGGCTCCTGGACTTAACTGACCACAGCCTTCCTATCGAGTCCACCAATGAGCTGCAAGTGATGCTAGGGTTCCATGGGTTCACTTGAGAGATTGGATGATAGGATTTGTAGTTCAAAGTTACCCACCCATTTACTGACCTCCTTCAGTATATAGGCAACATCACTGGAAGGGAACTAGCTCAGAATTTCACTCTTTGACATTTCATGTATGGCAAATATTGGAGTTAAATTCTTAGCTAGATGGGACCCTGAGCACCCAAATCAAATCAAATGAGAGAATCGAAAACAGCAGGTCTGGGACAAGGTGGCATGTCCGGTGAACAAGTCAGGGTTCCATAGCCGCAGGCAGAACAGTTGAAACTGGAGCAGCAGTACGACCAGGTGGGCTGGGGACAGTCATCAGGCCAGGTAGTCCTGAGACATGGTCCTAGGGCTCAGGTCCTCCGGGAGGGGAGGGAGGGAGAGAGTATTAGAGGGAGCATACTTAAATCCACACAGGACACCAGATAAGACAGGAGAATTACACCAGATATAACAAACTGACCCTAGTGGTGTAGGGGGCTGGGGGGGGGGGGCAAGGCTGAGTATAGGATCGTAGGACCTACTGAAGAGATGAGTCTAAAGTAAAGACTTAAAGGTCGAGGCCGAGTCTGCGTCTCTCACATCGATAGGCAGACCATTCCATAAAAATGGATCTCTATTGGAGAACTCCCTGCCTCCAGCTGTTTGCTTAGAAATTCTAGGGACAATAAGGAGACCTGCGTCTTGTGACCGTAGCGTACGTGTAGGTGTGTACGGCAGGACCAAATTGGAGAGATAGGTAGGAGCAAGCCTATGTATTGCTATGTAGGTTAGCAGTAAAATCTTGATATCAGCCCTAGCCTTACATGATGCCAGCATAGAGAGGCTAGCACTGGACTAATTTGATAAAATTTTGGTGTTCTAGTCAAGATTCCAGAAGCCGTGTTTAGCACTAACTGAAGTTTATTTAGTGCTTTATCCGGGTAGCTGGAGAGTAGAGCATTTCAGTAGTCTAATCTAGAAGTAACAAAAGCTCGGATTAGCCTTTCTACATAATTTTTGGACAAAAGATTACTGATTTTTGCAATGTTACAAAGATGGAAAAAAGTTGTCCTTGAAATATTCTTGATGTGTTTGTCAAAAGACAGATGAGGGACCAGAGTAATGCAGAGGTCCTTCACAGTTTTATTTTAGACGACTGTACAACTATCAAGATGAATTGTCAGATCCAACAGAAGATCTCTTTGTTTCTTGGGACCTAGAACTAGCATCTCTGTTTTGTCCGAGTTCAAAAGTAAAACATTTGCCGCCATCCACTTCCTTATGTCTGAAACACAGGCTTCCAGGGTAGGACATTTTGGGGCTTCACCATGTTTCATCGAAATGTACAGCTGTGTGTCGTCCGCATAGCAGTGAAAGAGGTAGAATATATAGTGAAAACAATAGTGGTCCTAAAACGGAACCTTGAGGCACACCAAAACTTACAAATGATTCGTCAGAGGACAAACCTTCCACAGAGATGAACTGATATCTTTCCGACAGATAAGATCTAAACCAGGCAAGAACTTGTCCGTGTAGACCAATTAGGGTTTCCTATCTCTCCAAAAAATTGTGGTGATCGGTGGTGTCAAAATCAGCACTAAGGTCTGGGAGCACGAGGACAGATGCAGAGCCTTGGTCTGATGCCATTAAAAAGGTAATTTAACACCTTCATGAGTGCAGTCTCAGTGCTATGATGAGGTCTTAAACCAGACTGAAGCGTTTCATGTACATTATTTGTCTTCAGGAAGGCAGAGAGATGCTGGGCAATATTATTGTTATTATTCTTTTAGAGGAATAGGATATTCGATATCGGCCGGGTCAATGTTTTGCTTTTCCAAGAGAGGCTTTATTACTGCCACTTTTAGAGAGTTTGGTACATATCCGGAGGATAGAGAGCCATCCATTATGCTCAACATAGGAGGGGCAAGCACAGGAAGTAGCTCTTTAAACTACTGAGTTGGAATAGGGGCCAGTACGCAACTTCAAGGTTTAGAGGACATGACTATTTTCATGTGTCAAGAGATACAGGATTAGAAAACTTCATTGTCTCCATTGATCCTAAGTCCTGGCAGTTCTGTGCAGACTCAGGACAACTGAGCTTTGGAGAAATACGCAGATTCAAAGAGGAGTCCGTAATTTGCTTCCTAATGATCATGATCTTTTCGTCGTAGAAGTTCAGGAATTCATCACTGATGAAGTGAAATACATCCTCTCTTGGGGTATGCTGCTTTTTAGTTACCTTTGTGACAGTATCAAAAATAAATTTAGGATTGTTCTTATTCTGATCAATTAGGTTGGAAAAATAGGGTGATCGAGCAGCAGTGAGGGCTCTTTGATATTGCACAGTACTGTCTTTTCCAAGACTTCCAGTTTGGTGGAGAGCCACTTCCGTTCCAATTTTCTGGAAGCTTGCTTCAGGCCTCTGATATTTTCTGTATACCAGGGAGCTAATTTCTTGTGACAAATTTTCTTCAGATTTTTTGAGGTGCGACTGCATCTAAGGTATTACGCTAGGTTAAATTTAGATCCTCAGTTAGGTGGTTAACCGATTTTTGTACTCCGAGATCCTTGGGTAGGTGGAGGGAGTCTGGAAGGGCATTTAGGAATTGTTGGGTTGTCCGAGAATTTATAGCATGGCTTTTGATGATCCTCGGTTGGGGTCTGAGCAGATTATTTGTTGCAATTGCAAACGTAATAAGATGGTGGTTCGATAGTCCAGGATTATGAGGAACAACATTTAGATCCACAATTTTTATTCCACGGGACAAAACTAGATCCAGGGTATGACTGTGGCAATGAGTAGTCCCGGAGACATGTTGGACAAAACCCACTAGTGTAACCAGGAGGAGAGGCCTCATTTAACACAGTAAATCCATTAGGCTTGAACCATGTTTCGGTCAGGCCAGTCACATTAACATTATGATCCGTGTTTAGTTCATTGACTATGACTGCCTTGCAAGTGAGGGATCTAACATTCAGTAGCCCTATTTTGCGATGTGAGATATCACAATCTCTTTCAATAATGACCAGAATGGAGGAAGTCTTTACTGCCTGGCCTGCCCTCTATCTCATTGTGGAGCTAGATGAGTTAGGGCCCTGTCTATGCGATAGATAAGATGAGAGCACCCCTCCAGCTAGGATGGAGTCCATCAATCCTCAGCTGGCCAGGCTTGGTCCTGTTTGTGGGTGAGTCCCAGAAAGAGGGCCAATTATCTACAAAGTATATCTTTTGGGATGTAGTAAACAGTTTTCTACCAGCGATCTATCTAAGAGATGGTTGCCGTTTTACGATCCCCTAAACAAATGTGCTATTGTGTGTGTTTATCCGCTTTATTTGTAATTCATATTATACATAATGTTTCTGCCATCATCTCTTATGACCAGAAAGAGCTTCTAGATATCAGGACAGCGATTACTCACCCCGTACTGGAAGAATATATATTTTTCTTTAACGAGTCAGATGCAAAGGATTTACTCCAGACACCCGACAAGGCCCTCACCCCAGTCATTCGCAGGAGTAAGAGATGGAGATATCGGGTATGTAGGTCTGGGTGCCTTGTAAGGTGGGTAATGTGGGTAATCTGCCTTTACCATCGGTCCTATTAGCCAAAGTACAATCATTGGATAATAAAACAGACAAGCAACGAGCACATACAGTATATCCTACAAATGGGACATTAAAAACGGTAATATCTTATGTTTCACTGAGTTGTGGCTGAACGACGACATGAATAACAGGCAGGTTTTACGCTTTTTCGGCAGGATAGAACAGACGCCTCTGGTAAGACAAGGGGTGGCGGTCTATGTTTATTTGTAAACAACAGCTGGTGCACGAAATCTAAGGAAGTCTCAAGTTTTTCCTCGCCTGAGGTAGAGTATCTCATGATAAGCTGTAGACCACACTATTTACCAAGAGAGTTTTCGTCTATATTCTTTGTAGCTGTCTATTTAAAACCACAAACCAATGCTAGCACTAAGACCGCACTCAATGAGCTGTATACGGCCATAAGCAAACAGGAAAACGCTCATCCAGAGGCGGCACTCCTAGTGGCCGGGGACTTTAATGCAAGGAAACTTAAGTCCGTTTTACCTCATTCCCGCAAGCATGTTAAATGTGCAACCAGAGGGGGAAAAAAACTCTACCACCTTTACTTCACACACAGAGACAAGTACAAAGCTCTTGGAAGTCAACACTGTATGTTGGTTCAGCTATATTCCCAGATGTGGAGCAAACTCACAACCCTATTGCAGCTGGTTGCCTTACAATTGTACGTTGAATTGTTTTCTTTTTAGACCTGTGTTTTTGCATGTACATTGATTGGTTGATTATCTTAAGCTACACCAACATAAGTAACATACATTTTTCTAAAGAAATCCAATCTGTTATTAGTTGGACATTTTGCATCTGTTACTGAGATGGCTGTTCCAGTTATTATTGAGACTACCTAAATCAAATAGAAGTATTTCCTGGCAGTCATTGTCAGTGCAGGTTGGGGGTGATTAACATTCTCTAGCTGGATTCCAATTTTTCAAGTTGAATTGTATGTTCACTCAACGTCAAATGAAAAGTTGAGTGAACATTAAAATTCAACTTGAGAATGTATGTTGGTTCAGCTATATGCCAAACATTTTTGCAAACTCACAATCCTATTGCAGTCTGCTGCCTTACAATTGTACATTGATTCAACTTTTTTTATAGTGCAGGGAGACAAAATACACCTCTCAACTCAAAGTGCAATGTAGCCTAGTTTAATTTCAACACAGGTGTATAGCGAGATAAAGTCAAGTTGAATTTGAAATGTGTTGATTGATCCATACACTTGTATTACAATGATGAGACTGCTTATCATTTTTTTACGAGTCGAGGAGGCCTTGTTTATCAAATCAGATCAATGATCACTCACACTGCCAAAGTAGAAGAAGAGAGGATGAGAAGTGGAGTACAATAAAGTTGACCATTGCGATGTAGATTAGTTGCCCTTGGCTGGGAAGCTGATCCTAGATCTGTGCCTACAGGCAAGTAGCAGGGAAGATATGAGGGGAGGGGTTCTCAATTGTAGACACCTTTAGTTAGTTAATGAGTGCAGGGCTGGATAGATGGGGGTATAAAGACAAGCAGGGAGCTGTGGCTGACTCTACTGTCACTGTCTTATAGTCACCATGTCTTTCTCAGGGAAATACCAGATGGAGTCACATGACAACTTTGAGTCTTTCATGGAGGCTGTTGGTAAGTCTTGCAGTTGGGTTTGTACATTTGATTAGACTTGGGGTGTTAATTTCAGAAGTCGTAGTCCTTTCAGTAATGAAGATCAATGGTGACTGCGAATGCAATGGGTACTTGAAATGGTGTTAGATTTAACAACAAATTATAGGTTTTTGAATAACTTTCACTGAATGTTTAATTTAAGACTTAACACCGCTAGTTTGGTTTGGGCTAACTATTTTGAACTTCCAGCACCAATGGGATTGTTAAATGATTTGCCTAGGCATTAATGATTGTGTCATTGAGATTCAAACCTATGCTCTTCTGTCCTCTATCCATGGAATTAATCCACTGTGCCACCAGGATGGAGTTGTCATGCATTAGTTTTGTAACTCATTGAAAGTGGATAAATTTAGTCTATTCAGACCATTTCAACAGGAACAAGCACTCATTAAGATCAGGTGTGGCCAACTACTGTGTTCAACACACTTAAGAGAAGATGGCGTTTGTTGAAGCTGAGAACGGAATGTGTTTTGATTAATGTTCTGAGAACATGACTTTAACTGTAACTATGAGAACCTACAGAACATTATGCTGAAGCACTGACATTCCCACAGGAGAATATTTAAAGTCAGCTGAACAACTTGAGAACATTCCCAATGTAAAATGACTAATGTTCCTAGAACTTTACCTTCAATTAAATGTTTGAACTTTCAGGAAATATTCTGATCAAATAATGAAATGCCAAGAAAAGAACATTTTGTCAAATTCCTTAATGACAATGTTCCAAAGCCAAGCAACTGTCCTGCACCATAATGTGGTATGCAAAATAACCAAGCCCTAAAACGTATGGTCCTCAGAATGTTATGTGCTAGCTGGGAATGCATTCAGATCATTGTGTTGCCATATTATAGTGCATCAGCGCTTTACTTCAGTAGTAATAATTCAGTGTTCATGTCCCACTTCATTAACTTTTTGTAGTACTAAAAAGCACCGCATATGACTCTCTCGCTGCCGCAAACATGTAGGTCTCCCTGATGAGCTTATCCAGGAGGGCAAAGACCTCAAGAGCATCTCTGAGATTGAGGAGACTGGAGACCACTTCAAGGTGACTGTCACCACGGGGACAAAGATCCTCACCAACTCCTTCACCATTGGCCAGGAGACGGAGCTCGAGTCGCCGACCGGGGGGAAGGTCAATGTGGGTGGCGCATGTCACAACCCAACCATGAGTTTCATACATGTAGCCTGGGTTTATCCATCTCCCTACATATACAGCCAGTATCTAACTAAACTATAAGTTCAGCTGATGTGGGGTCACTATGGTTAGTTCAGGTCCCAGTGATGTTGTGGGAGGACTGACTTTCGTTGGCAGAATCTCCTCTGCTCTCCAGGGACTGGGCGCACAGTTATGTCTCAAAACCAACTCACACACCTGATGCACACTGTCTCACTTTTTTTTCTTCTCCATATATGGCCATCCAACTTGGGCCTGTTAAATTGGTCCTAGTTGGTGACCACTGCTTTCAGATCTAACCGTTGACCTCTCCTGTTTCAGTCTGTGGTGATGAGGGAAGGTAACAAGCTGACGGCCATCCTGAATGGGATCGAATATGTCACAGAACTTACAGACGCAAACACCCTCGTCAACGTGAGTCTGGGGCATATGGCTGGGGGTTTCACGAAGCGACACAATTTCAGGGTTCATTTATACCATTAACAATTGTCAGAGTAGAGGACCTTGTGCATTTCAGGTAAAATAACAACCCAATGTTTATATACTAGGACAAATTAGCTAGCTAGCTAAATTGCCATAAATATGAAATGCTTTTTGCCCCAAATATAACTGTTTCGGAGTTTGTTTTGATATTTCAACCTGCATGTCCTGATCGCTTCTAGTGTGGGTGAACAAAATCAATGTGAGAACGAGCGCGTCCGGTTTGGTAAGCATCGTGTACTGGCATGGATTTATTGAGTAATGATTACAGATGCTTTCTCTTTTCAGACCATGACTCTGTCTGGCATGTCATACAAGAGGACCAGCAAACGAATGTGAAGATCTACTGCACTCTTTGGATTAATAAAATGTCAAAGGCATTGAATGGTCTGGTCTCAGCATTTCATATCAATGGGTAGAACTTCAGGGGAAAATTGAAGTTTGTAATAATGAGCCAAGGTTTGAGTTGGATGAATGTGGGATTCAATAGAATAGCGTAGTTCCGTGAACATTACACTCGGGCCAAAATGGATTTTCTACATTTTAATGTGACTGCTATATAGCAAATGTCAACCCAGCAGTGTAGAAATGAAGGCTTTGGTAGTTCCATCTAGTTTGTCGCAATATGGGTCAGAATCCTACCACATTGGGTGCATCAGTTTAAAAGCAGATTCCTCAATTTCCAGTTATTTTGGAAAATCAAGTTTCAGGCAATGTTTTTGGACATTGCTTTCACTAGTTCCACCCCAGTGTAGCTGACAAGGGGCTAAAGGTGCACCATTTGAGGGTGACTGGTTTCCCAGCTACAGTGTGATTGGAAAAGAAAAGGACCCTGGGACTAAACACCTCCCTCTACAACTGGATCCTGCACTTCCTGACGGGCCGCCCCCAGGTGGTAAGGATAGGCAACAACACGTCTGCCACACTGATCCTCAACACTTGGGCCCCTCCTGTACTCCCTTTTCACCCATGACTGCGTGGTTAAACATGACTCAACACCAAGTTTGAGGTGCACCACAACACCAGTGGTAGGCCTGGTCACTGACAATGATGAGACCTGGCAGTGTGGTGCCAGGACAACCTCTCCCTCAATGTGAGCACAAAGGAGCTGATCGTTGACTACAGGAAAAGGCGTGCTAAACAAGCCCCCATTAACATCGACAGAGCGAGTTTCAAGTTCCTTGGTGTCACATTACCAAAGAACTATCATGGTCCTAACACACCAAGACAGTTGTGAAGAGGGCACAACACCTTTTCCCCCACCCCCTCTGTTGTACACTGCTACTCCCTGTTTATCTATGCATAGTCCCTTCACATATGTGCAAATTACCTCTACTAACCTCTACCCCCGCATATTGACTCGGTACCGATAGCCTCGTTATTGCTACTTTTATTCTTTTTACTTGATTTAGTAAATATTTGATCTTCTTGAACTGCTTTGTTAAGGGCTTGTAAGTAAGGTGTACACTTGTCTTTGGCGCATGTGACAAAGTTTGATTTGAAGTGTCATGGATGTAGGAATTGAAGGGTTGATTTGTCTGACATATTTGTATAATGTGAGGTCACTACTGCCGGCTGTTAGTTTCTTGACACCTGCCGCCATAGGTTTGTTCATGCTTATTGGCTAGTTCTTCAGGGCCTACTCCTGTGTGGTGTGTGTAAAAAATGATACTCATTCTACTTAAACATCCGTTACTCAAACTGTCTTGATAAGCTAGGTGGGATCATGTCATAAAGATGCATTTTAATCTTGCAGATCATCCTGTGAGTTTCATGTCTTATCTCAAGGTCTTGGTGTGTGTTCTCTGCAGGATGGCATAGGCCTTACACATGCAGTGTCCCACCTATTTTCCCTGCCTTCATTGTTACCATCCCCAGAGCGGTGTTAGGATGGTATTGTTTACTGTCAAAGTAATATTGAGCCATTTATACTGCACAAATATAAACGCAATATGTCAAGTCTTTTCATGTGCTGAAATAAAAGATCCCAGAAATGTTCTCAAAGTGCACAAATTTGTATACATCCTTGTTAGTGAGCATTTCTCATTGTAATAAGATAATCCATCCACCTGACAGGTGTGGCATATCAGGACAATAAAAGGCCACTAAAAAGTACAGTTTTGTCACAATGCCGCAGATGTCAAGTTGAGTGTGCAATTGGCATGCTGACTGCAGGACTGTCCACCAGCGCTGTTATCAGATAATGAAAAGCTCATTTCTCTACCATAAGCCACCTCCAACGTGGAGGTGGAATTTGGCAGTACGTCCAAGCGGCCTCACAACCGCAGACCATGTGTTACCACACCAGCCTAGGACCTTGACAGCTGATTAAACAGGAGTATTTATGTCTGTAATAAAATCGGCTATCTAGTCTATAATGACTAAAGAGTAGACTCACTCCCCACATCAGGGCTTTTTAGGTTTTATGCTGGGGGGCTCCGGGAATGCAAACATGGTATGTAAGGGAAAAGTGAAGGTGCAATTCAGGGAGGGAGTTGACTTGTGTGTCCTGCTCCATCCTTTATTTTATATCTCAGAGGGCTGCAGTGTGGACCAATCTTGGAAGGCCGAGGTGGAAGGTGACAATCAAATCAGCCAATCAGAGGGAAGCAACTCGACATTTTCCTAAGGCTCCTGGACTTAACTGACCACAGCCTTCCTATCGAGTCCACCAATGAGCTGCAAGTGATGCTAGGGTTCCATGGGTTCACTTGAGAGATTGGATGATAGGATTTGTAGTTCAAAGTTACCCACCCATTTACTGACCTCCTTCAGTATATAGGCAACATCACTGGAAGGGAACTAGCTCAGAATTTCACTCTTTGACATTTCATGTATGGCAAATATTGGAGTTAAATTCTTAGCTAGATGGGACCCTGAGCACCCAAATCAAATCAAATGAGAGAATCGAAAACAGCAGGTCTGGGACAAGGTGGCATGTCCGGTGAACAAGTCAGGGTTCCATAGCCGCAGGCAGAACAGTTGAAACTGGAGCAGCAGTACGACCAGGTGGGCTGGGGACAGTCATCAGGCCAGGTAGTCCTGAGACATGGTCCTAGGGCTCAGGTCCTCCGGGAGGGGAGGGAGGGAGAGAGTATTAGAGGGAGCATACTTAAATCCACACAGGACACCAGATGAGACAGGATAATTACACCAGATATAACAAACTGACCCTAGTGGTGTAGGGGGGGGGCAAGGCTGAGTATAGCCCACAAAGATCTCCTCCACTGCACGAGCCAGAAGGGGCGCAAAACGCAAATTCTGGTGCGTTCTTATACACTTTGTACGGGACTCCATTTGGCCCCGGGGCTGATGCTGTTCTTGCCCCTCGAACTGTGTTTTCCACCTCTTTCCATGTCGGAGGGCTGGTCTCAATATGATGTTCCGGGGGTTCAATGGGTGGGATATCTGATGGGATGGCCAGATGTTCATGTCGCGTTGTGTCAAAGTTTGTTGTTCTCAGGTGCTCCTCTAGGTCTTTCTTTGTTGTTTTTAGAGCTCCACTTTTTTCCTTTGTGAAGAGACTTTTAAGGAACTTGAAGGGATCTTTATAGAATCGAGTTCTAGTTTGTTCTTTCTTCCTTCTGCTTTTCCGTAGGTTCTCTGCTCTACGGAGGGATGCCAACCGGGTTTTGATATCAGCCTGAAGTGCCTCTATGCCCTCCTTCTCCACTTCCGAGGCCTTCTTCCACTGTTTCTTAAGCTGTCGCCTTTCTTGAACGAGGCGCTTGATTTCTTGTTGCCTCCTGGAAACTGGTGGGGTTGGAACCTTTCTCCCGCCTTTTGCCTCTTCCACTCCAAATCTTTCTGTCCCGTACTCATAGATAATGTCCCCCATCCTCTCCAACTTCTTCTCCACTGTGCCTCAAAGTTTCTCGAGGGTCAAGGTAAGGTCAGTATTCACCGTTTCCCACAACTTCTTGTCACTGGCGCCGGGCCACTTCACATATGGTCTGTGCCCTGGTAGTCTCCTCTCGACTGCAGGTCTGGGAGGCTCGGTGAGTTCCACTCCTGTTGTTGGTTCTACTTCAGTTGTTACTTCGGTGCTTGAGTTTACGTCCTCCATGACAGTGGTACTGATGCACTGCAAACTATGGTTTGCGTCCAGTTGCTGTGCTTCATTCGACTGATTTGATCGCTTTCGCAGAAAGTAATCAATGCGAGGCCTCTGTCTATCTTTACCCAAACACCCCTTCTTCCCCTGGTGGATCCTCAACCCATGGTGTGATGTAACTTTCCTCCAACCACAGACACATACCTGCATCTGTTTGTGGCCCGCTGTTGCAGCAGAACTTGTGACAGTTGCTGTGGTGTTCTCTTGTGCTGTGCTCTCATTACTCGTAGTCGTTTCCGGTCCAGTCGTTACCATGTTGTCAGCCGATGAGTCATCTTCCGCCCCCGCTCTCACAGACTCTAGAGGTATTCTCGTATGTTGACTTTCTGTAGCTAAAGCGGGTGTTTCCAACATACTGCGACGCATGGGAAACTAAAGAAATGGGAAGCTACCCCATGACTGTCCCAGTGGGGTCTATTCCCTCCTGTCAGCCGTCTCTCCATGCCGCCACAAGGACTTTCCCCTGTTGTCAGCTGATCTTTCTCAGCAGTCACTGGACAAGTCCAGATATTCAGATTCCAAGAACACAGGATGAGATGTTACTATCCTTTGTGCAAGCACTTCCAAGAGTTAATGAACAGTGAGCCTGGTGAAATTTGGGGAGCGCATCGTCAGTAGTGTACCTACGAGCCAGAAGGGGCACAAAACCAAACAGGAAGATCATGTTAGTGACCCAACCCACTCAAGTGACGCACCCCTCCTAGGAAAGGCATGAAGAGCACTAGTAAGCCAGTGTCTCAGCCCCCGTAATAGTTTCAGAGGCAGAGAATCCCAGTGGAGAGAGGGGAGCCGGCCAGGCAGAGAGAGCAAGGGCGGTTTGGCGCTCTAGTGCCTTGCCGTTCACCTTCGCACCCCTGGGCCAGACTACACTCAATCGTAGGACCTACTGAAGAGATGAGTCTAAAGTAAAGACTTAAAGGTCGAGGCCGACTCTACGTCTCACATCGATAGGCAGACCATTCCATAAAAATGGAGCTCTATTGGAGAATGCCCTGCCTCCAGCTGTTTGCTTAGAAATTCCCTTCGTGCATCAGCTGATATCTCAAAGTGCTGTACAGAAACCCAGCCTAAAACCCCAAATAGCAAGCAATGCAGGTGTAGAAGCATGGTGGCTAGGAAAAACTCCCTACAAAGGCCAAAACCTAGGAAGAAACCTAGAGAGGAACCAGGCTATGAGGGGTGGCTATTCCTCTTCTGGCTGTGCCGGGTGGAGATTATAACAGAACATGGCCAAGATGTTCAAATGTTCATAAATGACCAGCATGGTCAAATAATAATAATCACAGGCAGAACAGTTGAAACTGGAGCAGCATCCATCTATGGAGAAACATAAAAAATGACCTCTTTAAAATTTAAATATAATCAGATTCTCTCAACTAAAATTGCTAAATCTTTTCTCTATGCCAAGCAAAAATATTTTGAGTTAGGTGACAAACCGCACAAATTACTCGCCAGACAACTTCGAAAAAAAGTGAGTGACCGAATGATTCACAAAGTTAAATCTGCATCTGGGGAATTACTTTCTTCCCCCAAAGACATCAATGACAGATTCCGTCAGTTTTATGAGACGCTATATACATCTAAAGCGGATCCTAACCCCTTAATTATGCAAACATTTTTGGAGGACTGTTCCTGCCCTGAACCAGGAAGATTCTAACTTCCTGAATAAATTTGAGAAACAATGAAATCTCTAAAGAGTGGCAAGACGCCGGGCCTAGATGAATACCCTGGTGAATTCTATAAAACATTCAGCAACATGCTCTCTCCCTACCTGCACAAAATGTTGGTTCAGGCCAATGAGGATGGAGCTCTCCCTTCTACTTTGGATGAAGCGTTCATTACAGTTATACATAAGAAGGGTAAATATCCAGAAGAGGTAGGGTCATACAGACCAATATCTCTCCTTAATACAGACCAAAAGATTTTAGCAAAAACTCTGGCTAACAGGCTTAGCACTTTAATTGGCAAATTGGTCCATTCGGACCAGACCGGCTTTATCCCTAACAGAAACTCATTCTTCAATCTCAGGCACCTCTTCAACATTATGTATTCTCAGAGGTTACCCAACGTGGACCTTGCAGTCATATCTCTTGACGCCGAAAAGGCCTTTGACCAAGTTGAGTGGCCCTATCTATTCAAGGTCCTACATAAATGTAATATTGGAGATGGGTTCATAAATTGGATCCAGCTTTTATATAGGATATAGGAATATTCACTAACCAATCATTGTCGCCCCAATTTAACCTTTACAGAAGGACAAGGCAGGGTTTTGCGCTATCGCCTATGCTCTTCGCACTAATTATCGAACCGCTCGCTCAGACGATTAGATTTCATGCAGCAATACACGGCTATAATACTAAAGATACTCTAAATAAAATTTCCCTATACGCAGATGACATCCTCCTCTATGAAACAGAACCCAAAGCTAGTTTCCCAGCTATTCTTGATGTGATCAATTTGTTTGGTACCTTCTCGGGATACAGAACAAATTGGAACAAGAGTGAATTAATGCCCATACGGTCGCAAAACACCTCCTGGCTAGAACATCTCCCAGTTAAGGTATCTTCAGAAAAATTTACCTACCTAGGAATTGTAGTTACCAAACAATACTCCTTACATACCTTAAGGGAACATTTTCACATTCGCCATATGGTTAGTGAGAAAGACCACATTGCAAATGTACGGTCCCTTACTAGACGTCCAAAAAACGTTTGTAAAATTCGCGGACGGCGTCGGGCCATGCGGCAGGGCCGGATCTTCCGGAAAGTCATCAAACGAACTCTCTCGGACATTCGGTTTCCGTTTTATAAAATAATCACATTTTGGTCATTTTTCCGCTGTCCCGGTAAATACCACAAGATGTACAAAACATCACGAATCACGACATGGCCTTATCTCCTAAACGGAAAATATTTCGAAGCCGAAACTTGGTGAGCATAGGTTTGGCATAATGGGCAGTTGGCCCTGAACAAGATGGCGTCTAGGCCTCAACGGTTTTTGAGTTATGGCCATTTTTCTGGGATTTAAGGTCCAAAATGAAAATAGAGCAAAATAGAAAATAGAGCAATAATTTTTCCGCTTCACGTCAAAGTAAAGGAACCTCCGGTGTCAGTAAAAAAAACAGCCATTTATCTATCATAATTTATGAGAAATCGTACAATGTCAAATTGGTGATGTTCAAAAATAGGTGTTTAAAAAAAACAGTTACAGATCCAGTTGCAGCGTGTTCATACGGATCTTTTAAAGTGTGCTTCGGAGCTCTGCGAGATTTCTGTGATTTTCTATGATTTTCTGAAATAACACACACTCACTAAACCCTCCGTAAATAAGTCAGTTCTTAACATAAAGACTTAAAACTCAAAATTCTATAATTGCCTACCCCAAGGAGGATATGTGTTCACTTTCAGCTTCCTGTGTAAACCGGAAGTGCCTTAAAATGGTGTCATAGGTGCTGTTTTGAAGGGTTAAAAAGGTCAGATCGTTTCAAATCAAATCAAATCAACAACAAAAATGTCACATACACATGGTTAGCAGATGTTAATGCGAGTGTAGCGAAATGCTTGTGCTTCTAGTTCCGACAATGCAGTAATAACCAACAAGTAATCTAACTAACAATACCAAAACTACTGTCTTATACACAGTGTAAGGGGATAAAGAATATGTACATAAGGATATATGAATGAGTGATGGTACAGAGCAGCATAGGCAAGATACAGTAGATGGTATCGAGTACAGTATATACATATGAGATGAGTATGTAAACAAAGTGGCATAGTTAAAGTGGCTAGTGATACATGTATTACATAAGGATGCAGTCGATGATATAGAGTACAGTATATACGTATGCATATGAGATGAATAATGTAGGGTAAGTAACATTATATAAGGTAGCATTGTTTAAAGTGGCTAGTGATATATTTACATAATTTCCCATCAATTCCCATTATTAAAGTGGCTGGAGTTGAGTCAGTGTCAGTGTCAGTGTGTTGGCAGCAGCCACTCAATGTTAGTGGTGGCTGTTTAACAGTCTGATGGCCTTGAGATAGAAGCTGTTTTTCAGTCTCTCGGTTCCAGCTTTGATGCACCTGTACTGACCTCGCCTTCTGGATGATAGCGGGGTGAACAGGCAGTGTCCTTGATGATCTTTATGGCCTTCCTGTAACATCGGGTGGTGTAGGTGTCCTGGAGGGCAGGTAGTTTGCCCCCGGTGATGCGTTGTGCAGACCTCACTACCCTCTGGAGAGCCTTACGGTTGTGGGCGGAGCAGTTGCCGTACCAGGCGGTGATACAGCCTGCCAGGATGCTCTCGATTGTGCATCTGTAGAAGTTTGTGAGTGCTTTTGGTGACAAGCCGAATTTCTTCAGCCTCCGGAGGTTGAAGAGGCGCTGCTGCGCCTTCTTCACGATGCTGTCTGTGTGAGTGGACCAATTCAGTTTGTCTGTGATGTGTATGCCGAGGAACTTAAAACGTGCTACCCTCTCCACTACTGTTCCCTCGATGTGGATAGGGGGGTGTTCCCTCTGCTGTTTCCTGAAGTCCACAATCATCTCCTTAGTTTTGTTGACGTTGAGTGTGAGGTTATTTTCCTGACACCACACTCCGAGGGCCCTCACCTCCTCCCTGTAAGCCGTCTCGTCGTTGTTGGTAATCAAGCCTACCACTGTTGTGTCGTCCGCAAACTTGATGATTGAGTTGGAGGCGTGTGTGGCCACGCAGTCGTGGGTGAACAGGGAGTACAGGAGAGGGCTCAGAACGCACCCTTGTGGGGCCCCAGTGTTGAGGATCAGCGGGGTGGAGATGTTGTTGCCTACCCTCACCACCTGGGGGCGGCCCGTCAGGAAGTCCAGTACCCAGTTGCACAGGGCGGGGTCGAGACCCAGGGTCTCGAGCTTGATGACGAGCTTGGAGGGTACTATGGTGTTGAATGCCGAGCTGTAGTCGATGAACAGCATTCTCACATACAGTGTAATTTGCACGCCCAATTTTTCAGTTTTTGATTGGTTAAAAAAGTTTGAAATATCCAATAAATGTTGTTCCACTTCATGATTGTGTCCCACTTGTTGTTGATTCTTCACAAAA